>NW_014333144.1:62415-112869 GCF_000341935.2 Cephus cinctus | reverse complement strand
TTTATTATATTATACAGTCGTGTCTATTTTTATGCCGTTGATACGTTCCACAGAAAAAAGCATATAAAAAATATAAATGAAGTAGAAAGCGAGTGTCGACCCTCGCGTGTCGCAGCTCCCTTCCTCCTGGGACTCCAGCTCGCTCTCCCTCTCTCTTTCTCCGCGTCTTCACGGGCACGGCGAGCCAGCACCTATTCGAACTCCGGCAGAGTACACGCAAAACAAAAGAAAAATAATAAAATAATCTATGGTAATTTCACTTAGGCCATTGCAGTCGATGGATCCTGCCTGGACTTTGCTATGGCCTTTCGGCCCGTATCGCGTTTCGGCGTGATTTTCCGCCGAGGACAAGACGGGTGAAATCCACCTTCTATATGTAGATATACATATATTCCGCATATAAAGATCGCGAGGCACGGAATACATGGGTATGTTCAGTCTATTGACATATAGTGTGGATTACGCGATCCCTACCTTAGATCCTTTTAAAAAGTGTCCGTTCCAGTCTATTGACATATAGTGTGGACTACGCGATCCCTACCTTAGATCCTTTTAATAAAGTGTCCGCTCAAATAAACAAAGACGAAATGAGGTGGCGACCAATTATTCTCCTTTTCTAATATTCCCATTGCCTATGTTTTCTATACTCTCGTACAACGGCTGCTGGTTAGAAGAAGATAGTGCTTGGCCACCACCAGTCGCTATCTTTTTCTTTCAGACGACCATTTTTTCTGTCTATGCGTAGTCCATACTATATGTTGATGGACCAGTCTATTTGTACTCATAAGGAGAGGAAACGGTATGGGAAATGAAGTTCCGAATGAGACTTCGTAGTGATGAAACCTCATACCATGATCAAGTTCTACAGACCAATGGGCAGCAAATTTTGAGAAAAAGAGCCCTAATATTTGTATGGGAACTTATATATTTAAAGGTGTAACCTAGCTACAAGTGGTTTGGCGGGCGAAGCGGTAACGTGTCAACTTGATAAGCCAAGGGTTCCGTGCTCGAATTTCTGTGCTCTTGAATTTTTATTTCACGAATTTTTTTGCATTTATTTCTGAATTTGTTTAATATTATAATAATAATCATGCAAATATGTGTTGTCATTATAATTCTATTATTTTTGCTTCTTGTAAATAATAAAAATCAGATTGTGAAAATATGTAAATACAAATACAATTCCTATTCCTAGTTTTCTTGCCTGTGTTATTCCTCTATACACAATATTTTATATATTATACTCCATATAAATATTTTACAGTGGTAGTTATTGCTAACAAGTTTTCAAAATTTTATTACTTTCGTTATAATTTAATAGCAAAAATAATAAAATTGTAATGACAATATATATTTGCGTGATTATTATTACAATATTAAACAAATTTAGAAATAAAATGTAAAAAAATTCATGAAAAAAAAAAGTTTACAAGCAGAGACTCGAACACGAAAACTTAAAAGGTCACAAGCCTGCATGTTCAATTTTTTTTAATTGTTATTTATTGAACTTTATAAATAAAGTTTACAAAAATGATAAAAAAATAAGTAATTTAAATAATTTTTGCAATGTAAAATTCCTTTCACTCTAGAAATGGACTTTGTTGTTGAAAACGATGTGCTATTGAAAACAATTGTCGACAATAGAAAACACACGCTTTACAGTGCCACCCGGTATAATCCATGCGTCTCACAGAGCTCACGAATATCACGCATAGTATATCTATATATACTCGACCAATCAAAAACGTGGGTATGGTTCGACTGCCCTCCGCTCAGGTGGCGCGTTTACTCCAAAATAAAATTGGTTTCAAGAATATCGGCCCATTGGCAATCTCCCTACTCATCTCTGGTTGTATGTTACATGTAGTTAGTCCCCTTTGTTACAATTTAACATCACGACCAATCACAATATGCCTATGCGTATGTACGTTGGAAAGAGGTACCACTCTATTCTAAAGTTTCAAGCTGCTTGCTGCTCGCTTCTTGTTTCCCGCTGCTTTCGGTCTGAATGAGCCCTAAAGAGTCTCGGCGGGTTGCCTGTACTTGGCGCGAGACTCGACCGAGTTTCTTCATATTGGAATGCGTACGGCAGTGGTGGGGGCAGCGTAGAGAGAGATATCGAGGAAACGGGTCAGTGTAGCAGCCTGTCTCTATTACACACTGTACAGTCTCTCAAAAAGTTTAAGCTGAGATCAAGCAGTGCGCATGGGAAGGACTAACTCTACATAACCTGAAATAGTGACATACCTATTTTATTTCGAAGACTGCTAAATATTTTGTTTCGTTTTTACAACGTTTTACGAATTTGGACTTGACCGCAGTGAAAAGTGATTTTAAATCACTCATCACAGTTGTTATTTAATGCATAAAACTTTTCAGAAACCCAGAAACGGTTGCAAAAATTGAGTACAGATTATACTGATTTAACTATTGTGAATTGCTCCAGACTCTTTAAATGATGAATTTAAAAATCGAGGCTATTATGTAATTAATAGACGTAGCTAGTCCTACTTTTATGTGATAGAAGAATAGCGAAACCATGAAAGAAATAGTTTTGCTTTTAGGTTAATTTCAATACGTACAAAGCATAAGAATATAGTTTTACACTACCGGTCAAAAGTTTAGGTTCACCTCGCCTTCTTTGTAACGCTCCCATGACTGCAGTTTGAGAAACATCACATTTAGAAGCAATTTTTCGCGTTGAATAACCTTCTTCGTGTAATGTCACAATGACTGCTCGTGTCTCTACACTCAGCTCTGCTTTTCGACCCATTTCTCTACGATTGATACGTAAAATATGTAGTTTTCTTCACATTTCAATAATGAGATGATATTTGTCGCATTACGTCAATTTAAATATAAATTTTTCTTTAACAGCAACGATTTTCAATATGAAAAATGTTCTACTTACCTTTTTGTAGTGAAAAATATGAAAAACAATTGGAAATATAACTTTTGGAAAGAGCTCTCGAGCACTAAGATGTTACGCGTAGTATGCACTAGACGCATCGAAAGAATGCAACCTGTCATAACAAGTTTGTGCTCGATCTACGCGTTTCCCAACGCGCCAAACTCCCTCCTACACTCTGACCAGTCGCGTGCATCCACTTCTTATAGGTAAGACGCACGTGCTTGACAAAATTCACTGAGTAGCCGACTTAATTGTGTAGAATTCAAAAATAAAGCAAGTGAACTTAAACTTTTGACCGGTAGTGTATATGCTAAATTTTTTAAATATATTGTTGTGTTTTATTACTTAGTTCGATAGTAAAAATGTTATAATTGGTTATAATATTTGGAATTTAACCCCCAGAGGCCACACGGGTGTAAATCGGGCACGCCAAAAATTTCAAATGCCCCTCTCTCGTAGGACACGCACAGTGGAGCCCTCTACCCTATACGATAATTATGTCTATACACTAGTGTAACTGTCGAGCAACTGCTTGGCGTCAATCGCCATACAGCCATTGTGTATTCATCAGCGAAAAGTAGGCGAGGTGCACATTTGCACCGCTGTGGCTTCGGCGTTAGAAAAAAAGTGCCATTTTTGCATTGAGTTTTCGCGATAAAAAGCATATTTTCATTTGCTGTCGTCCAATACGTAAGTACTCTTACTCGCTATGATAAAATTTTAATATGATCGATGTACCTAACCTAAAATTTGACTGTACATCAGTTACGCGCCATGTGGCATACTCAGCTGCAATACAAAAATCCAATGATTTTTTCAACATTTTCCAGTTGAAACAACATGTCTGGCCATTAAAATCTGCGCAGTGTTCGCCTTCTTACATCTGCCTTGTTAGAGAATGCAGAACAAGCTTCTGACAACAATAGACCGGATGAATCTGAAGAAGATGCCGTTTCTGTGGATGAGGACGAAGACAGTATTATTTCAAGCCCCTGTTAAAAATAGTTATTTATAATTTATTGAATAAACGATTTTTTTCCACTTCAGTACAGGTTTTTACCTTTATTTTCCCAAAGGGTCCTTGACTTATGTCTTAAAAAAAAATACAAACTTTTTCGTAAAAAACGAATTTAACATTTTTCTTTTTTGAAAAAACGTATTTATCTATGTGACAATGTATTTTTACGCTCTCGCGAATGAAATATTCAAATTCCTAGGGCAATTCTTCCCCATTTTTATACCGTTATTGATCAAAAAAGATTAAGCCAGAGAGAAGGAATTACGATTTAAAAAAGTAAAAACCATATTTGCACACGTGTGGTCTCTACGTCATTGGAAAGAGGTGTGGCCTCTGGGGGTTAATTATCATAAATAATTAGTAGTCATAACTATTACCAAATATTTAGCTGGCACACTATACTTATATGTATTTGTATTTCAGTACTGGCGTAGCTGGCACTGAAATGCGGCGTTATAACATTTTTGCAGGGCTTGTACACCACATGCGCAGTTCAATTCGAAAAGGACAACCTACTACATGGAGTGAGTGAGGCAGTTGCGCGCTCTCCGGGTTACCTTCGGATACAGGCGTATTCATTCCAGTATACTTAGGGTTCAGTAGATACGACTATCTCTATCTCTGTCGAACCGTGCTATTGGCCAAATGTTTTTCGCTCAGTGACATATCTGGAGCAAAAGTTTCAGGGACATGAAATTACGTAAGTGAGTGACCATTTTGTTTAAAAATCAATGATTTCTTATTGACCTATTTTATAACTTTTTTACTTTTTCTACAATAAAGATATAAAATTGAAAAATGTATTTTTTTATTCGTAAGATTTTTTGTCCCGAATATCTGGGAGTGCGGGGCCCTGAGAAATCTTTGTTCAGGGTTGAATAGAGAAAGACACCAGTAAGTCGCAACTGCTATCCGTCTTTTTCTATTTAGCGGACATGTTTCTAGCTTATATGTGCAGTTCATTCTCAATCTCGATGTTCTTGACCATATTCACGACACTGCCGGTTAGGTGTTCCAAAAACGTGCGCAACCGCACCTTCACCACACGTCACCACGGTTGTACCATAACCATTCGAATCGCAATCGTCGTTGAGTTTCAAAATATACCCTAAATTTTAGCCAATTGCATCGACTGATTTCGACTGTTAACAAAATCAGTCGATGTCATTGGATTGAATTAATAACCGTATCGTGGTTCAATTACGGAATATACATTAAATTAGAATCCGGATATAGGTTAACACTTTAACCGGACGGTGGGATTAATCTGATAGAGAATAGCGCGCCCAATACATACGGAGACTCCTCCCAAATTCGGAGTCTAGGCGAACTCACCTTGTATACTTACCGTCTTCTAACTCAACTTGGAGTTTGTACGTGATACATTCCCAATATACAGCTTCAAATGTGAAAGAAATACGTCTCTAGGGTAGATATAAAAACCTTCTGTAAAGTCCCATAAAACGCCTAAACGTGTCCAGTGTGGTTTCCCCAGGATGCCGCAGGATCATGAATATCCGGACATTTGCACCTCCTCAGGATATCCAGAGGAAGGCTCGAGATATTATCAGAACGTCCATAGGACTTCTGGATTATCTATTTAACATATCCATGGGATTTCCTCAAAATGAATATTTAGGAAAACCTTCGATTTTTTTATTTGTAATTTTTGGAAAATTTCATATACAATTCTAATTAATGCAGAAAATCTGAGAAATGTGGAGACTGAAGATGAATTTGGAGGAATTCGTAATAAATGTAGTAGAAAATCTGGAAATATATTTCTATCAGGTACAGTATTACTTCTGATACGATATTGGTTGGCTTTAACAGAAAATGTTCGACAAGACAATATATGTATAATAATGTATAATGTATAATATAATTTATAATGTACAATATATGTATAATAATAACTATACTGCAATTTTAGTATACTACACATTTGATCCAAATTGACACAACACCAAACAGTCTGAGAATTGGTTCGTTCTAGTAGAATATTTTTAAAAGAAGTAAAAGTTTCGTGTTGAGTTGTGGTCGTTCTGTGCCTCTTACCTGGAAAGCTTTCACGGTTCGATAACAGAGTTCTGGGTCTACCCAGTGTTTATTATCGTATATTTAACCAATTGGAAAAGAGAATTGATGGAATATGTGAGAAAGGGACCTATTCCCATTAGCTAAGATCTTTATGGCCCCTTCGCAGTTTTGTCTGAGTAGTCGTAGTTGTCGGAAAAATCTGAAAACCAAATGCATTGTATAAAATTGTTGGATATACAAGTTTCTGCCAAACAGGGGTCTGATTTTTTAGTCGTACGAGCCATAAGAATGACCTCTGGGCCCGTATTCTTGAGTCTGTCCTAATGATTCTCGTATATAACTTTCTATTTGAAAAGCACTGACTAATCCCATGGATACGGGTACGGCATGCTTATACAGTCAGAGTTTCATAGTTGCAATATTTCGGGACTGTAGGGAGCATAATTAATTATTTGCAACGATAAAATGCCCCTTCCATATTTACACGATATTGCTTATTGCTATAATGCTTTCTGTATTCCTAACCATTAATATCATTTGAATTATGTGCACGATGTTAGGGAGAGCACTCTGTGTGCAGTTGTATTCGTGTGGTAGAGAAATTGTAATTATGAAATTTTTATCGTATATCTCCATTTACAGATAGATCAAAATGCTGTGCATACTATGTAGGCCATTTATTTTCAAATTATGCCAGTTATGCATGCAATGCTGGACAATGATTACCAGACTAAAATGTTGTTATTTTGCCGTCATATTAACATTGCGAGTTCTTGCATTTTATTATGCGGTATTATTTATAAATTATAATTTATAATTTATAAATTACAATATACAGCATTCGCTATGCTAGTTTCATATGCTGAAAAAATTTGTAGTGAGTGGGTAAATTTAGAACATACATGTTGTCTAATTCAATTGTTTACTTCATTATGTAGAAGATATACCATTCAATGTGTATTTGGGTTAAACATTGTGTAGATGTGAACCCTACGGCTTAGGGCCCATTCACACTCGTCAAACCCGAGTTTGAACACGAGTAGACAATGGTACAATGCGCCCATGGGAATCCACATTGTGTTATTAACCAAAAGTTGCATTTAACGTGTAACTCTTAATGGTGAACTTTTTCTACTCCTTCTTTATTCTTTTGTGTTTGGATTTATTCCTCAAATGAGATGAACTTATATTTTAATAAAAATATTACATAATACTAGGAAGTGAATTGCTGGTCGTTCATTGTTATGCTTTGTTTATCGCCTCATTATATGATTGGTTAATAGTAGTGCTCGTACAGTATTTTTACCAAATAAACAAGGGTGCAAAGTAGAACCTTGCAAATTGCTTCTTCATTATTTTACTTGGTTTTTTCTATCACAATGATGCAAAGTAGAATCTTACACTTTGCTTCTTGATTCTTTTCCTTCGTTCACAAAGCCTCCACTATGAGGAATTTCTCTTGATTTATTTTCGCGAGTTATGTACAATTGAACTTTGGTACTTACAGGAATAAAAAATTAAAAATGAGGTAAAAAAAACAATAACGATAATTTTTTGAATATTTCAAAACCACGTAAAATCTGAACCGCTATAGCGATCTTGTCGAAATTCAATACCAAACAACATTGAACGTATCTTCAGTTATGAAGAACTATTTAGTTAAATCGTCGAACCTTTAAGAAAGTCAGAGCTACCACGCCCTTTTTTCAAAAAATTTTAAATGACATAAAATCTGAATGGCTGCATATATTTCATTGAAAATCGCAACATATCTACTTTACTTGCGTGCCAAATTTTAGTCCGATCGTTCTAACGGTTATTGAGTAAGAGGAAATTGAATTTTCGAAGCACTGCACACACACATACACACATACACACACACACACACACACGCACACACATTGTACATACATACGGACATTTTTTCTAAACTACTTTTCTTGACGTTTTAGACCATGTTAAGTATTCTAATATGAAAATCTCGAGAAAAAAAATGTTCATGAAAACATAGCTTCCTCTATGAGGAAGCAAAATGCAAAGAATGAATTTCGAAATGAGTTAATAGTATTCAGAGCTTCTTTACAAATCGATGAAATTTATTAAATCATCGAAGCAGCTCTCTTTGGGTCATAGTTCTTTGCAAGTGATGCAAGTCTATAGAAAGAATCCTATGCCGCTGCCTATAGTGCTGCACCACGCGGACGCTGCTTAAAGGATGGACTAGTTAGTGAGCCTAGTGAAAGTCTGGTGCAATATAAATAAAAAGTTGTCCATAAAAATGAATACAGTAAAGGTGTTATTATGAACTTGAGAAACCTTTACTCGAAAATATTTTTGATAAATCTTGATGAGACAGAAGTTATGATTTCATTTTCATTGATATGTTCATGAATACCCCCATATAATCGATGGTTATTCCGAATGGATGATAGGATTCGTTTCAAGTTGAACTACCTGGTCGAAAGCAATGTTGTTAGTAAAGAATCCCATGGCAACGGATCGTATGCGTGCGCGTCTGTGGCCACTAACGGAGTACAGAGTGTTCGGGAAATAAGTACAAATAAATATATAAGAGATATATTGCGTTTATTAAAAATGTTCAAGTAGAAGAAAGGATAGAATGTCTCTATTCAAAAGCAAACAGTGGTGGAGAACCGAATGTGAAGTTAACGAAAAGTACGATAAACGGAGTCTGCTCATTGCACCGTTGTTTGGAGTCGATACAAAGGACATTATTATCGTCGGTAGTCATAGTGGATATCTGAGGCTATACTCACCATCGTCCCAATGGTCGGAAGAGACTAAAGAATCCTCGGGCTACAAATCCACGGACCTACTTCTTGAAACAAAATTGGCCGACTGTATAGTGGACCTAAAGGCGGGTAAATTTGCATCGTAAGTATAAAAGAGAGCTATTCCAGTTTTCGTAGCGATCTTGTCGAAATTCAATACCAAACAACATTGAACGTATCTTCAGTTATGAAGAACTATTTAGTTAAATCGTCGAACCTTTAAGAAAGTCAGAGCTACCACGCCCTTTTTTCAAAAAATTTTAAATGACATAAAATCTGAATGGCTGCATATATTTCATTGAAAATCGCAACATATCTACTTTACTTGCGTGCCAAATTTTAGTCCGATCGTTCTAACGGTTATTGAGTAAGAGGAAATTGAATTTTCGAAGCACTGCACACACACATACACACATACACACACACACACACACACGCACACACATTGTACATACATACGGACATTTTTTCTAAACTACTTTTCTTGACGTTTTAGACCATGTTAAGTATTCTAATATGAAAATCTCGAGAAAAAAAATGTTCATGAAAACATAGCTTCCTCTATGAGGAAGCAAAATGCAAAGAATGAATTTCGAAATGAGTTAATAGTATTCAGAGCTTCTTTACAAATCGATGAAATTTATTAAATCATCGAAGCAGCTCTCTTTGGGTCATAGTTCTTTGCAAGTGATGCAAGTCTATAGAAAGAATCCTATGCCGCTGCCTATAGTGCTGCACCACGCGGACGCTGCTTAAAGGATGGACTAGTTAGTGAGCCTAGTGAAAGTCTGGTGCAATATAAATAAAAAGTTGTCCATAAAAATGAATACAGTAAAGGTGTTATTATGAACTTGAGAAACCTTTACTCGAAAATATTTTTGATAAATCTTGATGAGACAGAAGTTATGATTTCATTTTCATTGATATGTTCATGAATACCCCCATATAATCGATGGTTATTCCGAATGGATGATAGGATTCGTTTCAAGTTGAACTACCTGGTCGAAAGCAATGTTGTTAGTAAAGAATCCCATGGCAACGGATCGTATGCGTGCGCGTCTGTGGCCACTAACGGAGTACAGAGTGTTCGGGAAATAAGTACAAATAAATATATAAGAGATATATTGCGTTTATTAAAAATGTTCAAGTAGAAGAAAGGATAGAATGTCTCTATTCAAAAGCAAACAGTGGTGGAGAACCGAATGTGAAGTTAACGAAAAGTACGATAAACGGAGTCTGCTCATTGCACCGTTGTTTGGAGTCGATACAAAGGACATTATTATCGTCGGTAGTCATAGTGGATATCTGAGGCTATACTCACCATCGTCCCAATGGTCGGAAGAGACTAAAGAATCCTCGGGCTACAAATCCACGGACCTACTTCTTGAAACAAAATTGGCCGACTGTATAGTGGACCTAAAGGCGGGTAAATTTGCATCGTAAGTATAAAAGAGAGCTATTCCAGTTTTCGGCCTCTTTCAAGAAACAAAGAAAGAAGGTTCCATAAATGAAAATAAAAGACCGTTCCTTTACGAACGGCCAATACCTGAAGCGGTAGGTAAGCGGATAGAAATGATGTGCCGATTTATGACGTCCTTAATTACGCTTGGCGCCAGTAATTATATAGGCATATCTTTTACTTTCGTACCCCGTCGGTATTCCTATTGTCGAGTTACTCAACGAACGAAGTAATTTCAATAGGTGAATGGAGGACACTTCAAGGTTCAAGAGAATTCATTACGGCAAAGTCGTACGTTTCCACGAAATTTCGCTTTCGCAGTAAGGCGGAGTCTAGACGGCGCGGCGTACCTATTAGCATTTTCTTTAAAGAACGCTTCATCGTGGTACTATCTTAGTTAAATTCAAAGCTACGGAGAATTGATAGTTTCCTTTTCACTTTCAGGGGTTCTCAGGACATGCGTCTGGGTGTTCTTACATCCACTAAATTAATCGTATACAGTGCCACCCAGATTCAGGGATCTACTGAGCACGGTTTGTCAAGTCTTTATGAAATACTAGTACTATAATCTACTTTGAACGCGAAATTCTTCGGAATTAAAGGACTTCTTTAGAAGAATTTACTGAATTTAAAACTAATCCCATGGTTTGACCATGCTAATGATTCTTAAGAATGGTAGTAGCTATCATCTGTTTTTATATGTACACTGAGTACTTAATGAAGTCGTAGACTTTATTAATTAATTCTTGTGCAAGTTGAAGCACTTTAAATCACCAATCCCATGAATTGCAACTGACTTCAATACAAAATACTGTCACGGAGATTTCGAGATCCTTTGAGCCAGTAAGATAATAAGAATATTTCGTTGACTAAATTATAAAACCTGGGAATATTTCTTACAGGCGATCGATGCATGTTAAATGTGGCATATGAACATGTTTTAACACGTTTCCCAATATCGCTGACGGTGGGTCCTTTTGGGGGTGTCCGTTCACGCGACTTTCTTTGCGTGCAATGCGTTGATGGAACCTTACTGTTTTATGAGCAGGAAAACTTTACCTTCATTCAAACCCTTAACAAACGTTTACTACCAAGTTCACTTATCTACATTTCACGAAACGATGTTTTCGTCACGATGAGCTCCGACTGGATTCTTGAATGCTACAAGTAACATATCGTTTTCATATGAGAGAACTTGCTAAATCGTTATTTCTCCCTGATGTGAGTTACCCGTACCACCAATTATTGCTTCTCTGTAGGTATCAAAATATTGCGGACTCTAGTAGGAGCGAAGATCACCAAAATGCTATTAAAAAAATGACTAAGAATATCGAGGCGGATTGGTCCTACAATTTGGGCGAAGGTGTCTTGGATATGGACGTTGTTACACTGAGCAGTTTCGAGGTTGGAATTGTTATTCTAGGAGAGAAAAACGTCTATTGCCTTCGTGACAACTGTGCAGTTAAATACGCCAAAAGACTGGAATATGAGGCGATTTGTTTCCATCCTTATGTAATTGGTATGAAACAGAAGAAAATACAGAGAATAAATGTTATATCCGTCATAAATATCGGAATTCGAATTTTAGAACCAGATGGAAAGCTAATGGTCTTAATAGCGACAAATACGGGCGTTCTCATGATATATGAAGACAGCAGTCTCAAATGGTCAGCCAGATTACCTTTCGTTCCTGTTGCTTTGGTCAAAGCAAATTTTCAGGTAAGTCGTCTTTAGCACCAGCGATATAGAATATTTAGATCTACGAATATTCTTGGCTCATCGGTGCTACTAAATGATGTTCCTACAAAATTAAGCCGATGACCTTTGACAAAGAAATCGAGACCTTCTGGCTATCGGTGTTCCTGTTCCGCGTCGTGCGCTATCTCCACTGCTGCCACCAACATTGATGCCACTGCCGTAGCAATCGTGCTTTATTTTACACTGGATGGGTGAATCTATGAAGAAAAATGTCCATCGTAATTAAACTGGTATATGAAAAGCATATATCGCGAACATTCGACATATGCGGAAACATATAAAAGCATGTCTCACTATACGGTCTTTGAAGTTTATCCTGCTAATGGAATGCGGATATTATGATCCATAAATAAAAACGGTTTTGTGATATTACTCGATAAAAGAAACCCAAACATAGAATAGATTTCATGAAAAGATATTTCTCGTGATTTACTGCAAAACTGTATTAGGTTGAGTATTAATTTGATACACGACAAATAATTATGCTTTACACGTTTTTCCATAGCATCTACAGGGCGCGATTGTGATGCTTTCCGATGATGGTCGTTTAGAAGCCTTCTACTTGGGAACACAGCCGTCATTGTTCGTGGCACCGCCACTTCATCGTCGTAAATTTGACCATGCGGAAGGAGAGAGAGAACTTGCACTGTTACGTAAACGTCTTAGAAGATCGGCAAGTTTCGGTAGGTCGAATTTGAAATCAGTATAACTATAGTTTATAAAAGCACTCTCGAGAAGGAATTAAGTATTTCTTGTTTTTCGCTCTAGGTAATTTTCTAGATAATGCGAGAACAGAAAGCGAGCTGAGTATTACGGTACGTGCCTCTCCGCATCCGGATATCTGTAACTATGAAGCCAACGAAATGTCCGATCAGATCAAAGGATGTGTCGCGTGTAAAGTCACATTGGAGCTTTCTTCATATTCACCACTTCAAGATGTACAAATTTATCTTAATGTTTCACAGCCGTTAACTTTTAACCAGGATAAGTATGCCATTCCAAATCTATGTAAGTATCCAAGTGATTGTTCCATGATTACATGGAAGGATATGTCGTTTGAGTACGCTTCATTATCATAGAATTATCGTAATAGGTGATCGACAAGTCCTGCAGACAATGATTTATACCAATGGGAGGATATCATCGATGTCATCGGAAGCCCAAATTACAGCCACCTACGGAACACGATTTGGGAGTCAGCGTATTGTACGAAAAACGATTCAGCTACCTCTTAGGCTGTTCTTAAATCCCACCATTCCTGAGAATACAGGCTCTTTCAGCACAATTGTAAAATCCTCTGAAGTTTTAGTAAATTTCGGTCAGCTCTTTCCTGGTAAGACGTGTGACGTGAGAAAACCAAAATTTCTTAACCGTGAAATAAATATTCGTTAGTTAACAGTGTATTTTGTATACTGACTGGAGGTTGATTGATACTGCAATCAAAGTCACTTTAGTCATTATTTTATTCGCCACTTTCATTTCTTTGAGAATTTTATAGTCTCACCACTTACACTTTACAGAATTCGTTGGTGAATATTCCCTTAGGCAAAATAACAGTGCTCTTGGGCTGCAGCATATACTGAGCGGTTCTGTCGTGACAATACTTTATGGTGCTACCTCAAATCGTTACCGAATATTATCGAGCGTTGCTCTCGCTAGTACATTGGTAATTGAGCAGTTGCTATTGAGATTATGCACGTTCTCATCCTCGCAAACTTTCAAAGCTTCAATCAGCCAGGACCACTTTCAATTGGTGTACTCGCAGATCGATGCCCACTTTTCCAGCAGGCAGAGGGTCAAAAGAATTACAGTGGGTTGAATATTGATGTCTTGATTGACAATTTATTTAAGATCTCGCAAACAGATCAAGACGATTTACAAGTGATGTATTACAACTAATTAGTTATAGACGTTTTTCTTGATGCACAGGACGAGATAGTGTTATTGACGACCCAGATGAGAAATATTGAGAGGCGGATGCTTTGGAACTTCAGAGAGAGGAATTTACTTCATCTAGAGACGCTGACTACCCTTCTTGATTTTACTTATAGTTCCATCTTTAGTCTCCTCGATGAACTTATTGCAGCTAATGCGGTAATTATCTACTTCTGAAGGGAAGGTCTATAAAGTACATAATACGTCAATGAATAAGAAATTTTCATAAGTAACCAACGTGCTAATCAAAAGAAGCAAAAGATATTTTAAAGTAGCCTGAAGTGTATTGAGTTTATCGAAACTAATAAGATTCAAAGGTTCAGATGTAGAAAATATTTTTATGCCTAATTCCAGGAACGAGATCAAACGACGTATGACCTGCAGTGCGCTATTAGATTGCTATTCTTACTTGTACGGTTTAACGCAAGTGACGATAAGTATATTCTACTACGTTCGGCAATTGGATTTGAGACGCAGTTGCGCAATGACGTGGTACGCAAAGATTCTAATAGTGATATACGTGTAGCCGACAAGTTCTTAAGCATTTTAAATTTGTTTGAGAGGATATTTCTCGAACAATGCAAAATTATGTAGCTGATATAATATCAATTTTTTCATTATCTATATATGTCACTTATTTTTTCATTTTTATTACCATGTAGGGTTGGGAGGAATTGGCCGATCTGGGATTGACGACTTTGTTAAAAACTATATCCAGAAAGTCGGATATCGATTCTAACCGAGCAATCTCATGGTTTAGGTTTGAAACTGTCAAGGATCTTTCAAAACTCAAGAGACGTATCGTACATGCAGTAGAAAAATTAAATAAGGACTCAAATGTGATTGACATTGAATCCTGTAAGTTTTTCGGAATTAAATTAAAATTATAGTTTTATTAAATTAATAACATAACATAATAAAAGTTATGTAAGTTTGACGCGAGTTGAATATAAAGAATTACAAAACACGGAATAAAAGTTTAATGAAAAGAGGCTTTTTAACACAGACGAAGAAAAATTATTAAGGGGTCTTCGAATCTCTCATTACCATACGAGTAAAATGTAAACGAAAATTGTAAATAACAGGTTTGTGATAAAGATTCTTTTCCAAAGCGAACATTTTGCAAGAGTTTCAATGATTTTGATATAATTTTCACAATAAATAACTCTAAACTGAACAAATAATCTGACTAGAAAATTTCGATGTGAATTTGAAAAATCCGAAAACTTTCGGATCGGATTACTTTTTCAGTTTTGAGTTAATTATTGCGAAAATGATGTCAAAATGATTGTTAACTTTGCAAAATGTGCTCTGAACTTTGTTTTGGGGAAGAATTTAAGTAAAAATTCTGTTATTTACGATTCTTGTTGACATTTTACTCATATGATAAAGAAAAGTTCCGAAATCTTTACACATTCCAAAAATATTGGTGGTTACTAAAGAAGGTCATGATCTAACGGTTATAAACAAATAGATTATTTCCTTGGGAATTGAAGAATATTGAAGCATGAGTATGCACTTGTATGACATCAAATATCAATATTTACACATATTTATGTATTAAAATTAGATCTGAATAACTTTAATATTAACAACATTTTTACGTTCTACGATGAACTTTTAAGCATATAAATAGCAATTATAATACAATGAAATGAACCAAATATAAAAATATCTGGCTTATTGTTCACAGAAGATGCTTTCGTGGGCGATAACACTGGGACGTGTTATAGCGTTCTGCAAGCAATAGCTCTTATGGAATTGACACACTGTATTGGACCTGAGTAAGCGGAGTGGCGAGCATTTTCCGAAGCATGTTCCGCAATCCACTATACCATGTTTTATTTATCATCCCTGCAATAACGAACACAAATGTTGCGCTGATTTCAGGGATCTTATTATGCGGTCACTTATTTAGTTTTTTTTTATATACCATTTTCTGGAACATTTACCTCTGTTCGGCAGTTGTGATTAACAGGTGCGAAACTTAATTTCAAAAATGTGACTTGAAGAAAGCGGAACATAGGCAGTGTTAAATACTCTTTCCTTTCGAGAACTGTACGAGAGAACTTGAAGATTTATAACTATTATATATTTTAATGTTGTCATGTTCCCTTTTGTTTCTGCGTGTATGTATACCTCTTCTCCCTTTGTAACCAATGAGAAATTTCATGCTTGGCATAAACTTAATTCCATGTGACATGCCAAGCAATTGCAGCTAGTGAAACTACCGTAATTGATTAGTTAACCGACTAATTATGGAACGAAAGTGATAAGGGCTTATTCCAGGAATCGGACCATAGCCACAGGGCTACAGCATGCCAGCAACGAAAGGAAAACAGATAAATTTTAATGGGACCGGAAAGGAAGCAAAGGGCGATTACATACGGTTTGAGTATTCATTGTATTATCATATAATTAGTTCTTGTCAAAGATTCATGATCGTTCTATTGTAATATTCCATCACAGAGGCGGGAACTACTAGGCGCAAGATTATGCACCTAATATGTCATTTGATGTAGAATTCGAATACTCTTGGGCATACCACCTCACTTACGGAAAGAATCTTTTGACTCGCAATAATTACCATTAAGATTCAATAGTAATTACTAATTGTCAAAAATATTTATTATTAGAAAATAATGGGGAGGTTATCATTGGAAACACAGTGCAGTCTCGCGTAAGTTGATCGCTCGTTATCGAGAATCTTCATGTAAGTTGAACCTCCCCGCTATCCCCACTGTTTCGCAGATTCGTGTTGATTTGCGGCAGCATTGTCAGTGAGCATGCGCTAAGTCCAGCGCTCATTAAAAGAATAGAACATGATAGGGGAAACCTCTCAGGGAGGAAGTCAACTTATGTGAGTGAGTCAACCCTTATGGTTAAAAACTATTCCATTCGCAATAGTTACTATTAAGATAAAATAGTAACTATTCATTGTCAATAGTGCAAACTAATAGAAAACAGTAGCAACTGTTGGGGAGATTATCATTCAGAATAGTTACTATCGAAGTGCAATAGTAGTTAATAATGGAGTGCAACTATTCGGGACATTTTTATTGACTAGTATATTTTTATTAACTAGTATTAGCATATTATAGATAGTATTCAGATAGCTATTATGCGACGCAGTTATTATTAAACTTTAATAATGATTACTGTTAGAAAGGAAATAAAGTATTTGGGTGTAGTTGTCATTTGAGTCAAACTATTTTGCCCCTTTAAAACACTCATTTGGTTCATGTTTTGGTTTACTGGCAGCTGTAACTCCAGTTTGAGTCTATGAGAACCTATGGCAAAACTTGGAGGTTCAATACTGAGTTTAACAAGAGAATAGTCAGTTTTCAAGTTCTGAAAAAGTTTATGAAGTAGACGGCAAGACTGGATTATATCTATTTTGACCATGGATAGAAGAAACAAATATCTTCTATTACATAAGAAGACGCAGCTAAAATGGATCCGAGAACATTCGTCGATCATTGAAATTCAGCAACAAGGAATATATGCAACACTTGTCACTTTTACACCCATTTGAAGACGATGAACTAAGGTCGAGAAGAATAAAGTACTGACAAAATATGTCTAGTAATATTGAAAGTGGGGCTTTATATTTTTGTACTTGTAATTAATGGCTTTCGGCAAGAAAGTGAAGTACCGAGTTTTTCCTTCCCTCGTGATTTTTTGACCTGTCCCTTGAATTCTCGAGAAACAAGTGGCATCTAATGTCGGAGATGTCCACTTTTAGTGGTAGACCTTTTGGAATGGCGAGGGACAGATCTGAGACAGATCTAGGACCGACAAGGGATTACGAGTGACCGCCTTCTCCGGAGTTTGAACGTCATTCTTTTACCTGGGCTTGAAGTTCGAATTATGAAATTCAGGACCCTTTGCCTTGTAATTTACGATGTTGGCGTACAATAGGTAAAATTAAATAAAATTAAAAAGCTGCTTTCAAATACAGGTTTAACAATAAAAAAGTAAATACAGTTGCATTATGTACACTCGCGCACCTCCTAGACCGAGGTAAATGGTTCTACGACATTGCCTTCGTTCGTTTCGAGATTATCCAACATGCCACAGACATCCTTAGGATATTTAATGGATATTATGTTCTGCATGGGCAGTAGGACGTCTACGAACGATTCTTTAGTGATTTTCGACCCAATGCTCAGCATTCGGCGCAAAGTACCCGTTTAAAAATAGGTACTTACTTAACAAGCACCCTGTATATTTTTGTACCGATAGACGTATATGTTTAGTCAATTACTCAAACCGCATTCACCGAAAAGCCTGGTGCGACTACCACACCACAAGCACTTTATATACAATTTTGAAATACGTTACACACTTATTTTCGAAAGCTAAACAAATTTTATCGGTTTGCACAGAATCGAGCTTACCCAGAAGCAGCCTCTCCTTCATTGCTTACGTCAGGAATGGGATACAAATACTAGATACTGGCGAATTCTTCTTCGCTTGGCCTCCACCAGCCACCCACGATCATCTCATCCTCATCATTCTCCTAAGCAAACCCAGCCGACATCCGAGATCTAAGCCTCTCGATTCTCTCTATCAACTGGCAAATCATTATTTTTTTAATACACAGCCACTCTTTATAATTTTATCATTGCTAATTATCCATATAGATACAACTATTTCATTACGATAATCTCAATAGTGTTCTCAGAAGCGAAGAACGGCATGTAAAAGTAAAAGTGTAGACGACGACGAATATCCAATGTGTATATATATTTGCAACACGTGTACTAATGAAGCATCAGGAATATCTGTAGTAAAATTCTGTATAAGCAACAGCACCAGTAACATCGAGGCATCCTTTTGCAAAGGTAATACCTATGAGAGGACTATAGTTATGGGATAATGCATACTTCTAATATCAAATTAGATAAACAATTACAAAACTAAGATAAAAGAAAAGGAATATAGATAATGTGAAAGAAGAAAAAAGAGGAAGTAAAGTGAATTGAATTTATGACGTGCAAAAACCTTCTGCTTAACGTTGATACATATTCATTTCGTAAATTCGAATAAGTCGATGTCATTTTCGAATTGCGCTCGCTTATTTCAGATGGCAGTGTGATTAAGCGACGATGTAACTAACTTTCTCATGGCATTCCATACGGACTGCACAACATACCAAATTTGATAATTACATGAAGAACAATAAATTTGTATAGAACGATGTGCTATGAAAGCATATCGATGAGTTTTCTAAATCAGAATATTGTCATGACAATTAGGGTTAAAATTCATTGGTCCATTATGTGCAAAACCAAATTGCGATTTAGTTTAAGCTACAAAAGGGCACAACAGTGGCACGTGCGAAAATTCGATAGCCTACCACCTTTCTCACATACAATAATGCAGAAACCAAACGTATCACGCGCTCTCCGTAGCTTATCAATTTCTATATATGTCAGTATACGACTACACTAGAAGCCGTGTTGCGTGTGATGAATGACGGACGAGTCTCTCTTTACGATTTAGAGGTTTGGACGTGCTCATAAAATTCCTCTCCGTCGTTCCCGTGAAAGAGAGTCTTGACGCGCGTGGAATTCTCGCGACCTTGCGCCCATTACCGTCAATGAATTCGTATAACGAATTTGAGCTAACTCTAGCGCGTCCGCGCAAGCAATAAGTGACGAAGAGAGGAGACAGTTCCAAGGAGAAAAAAGAGAGAGGAACCGTGGGAGGGTAAGAGCGCGAAAGGAAGACAGAGAACTATTACAATCCTTTTCATCTTTTTAGGCCTATCAGTTGGTTTGGCATAAGTATAAAGTTATAACTATAAACAAAACTCCGCTTTCACACTTGAGTTTTTTCCTTTCCACCGTGATTACGTTTCTTTAGATCGCATCAATAAATTTAAATGGAGCGAGTTTTCGAATACTCAATACCCGGTGCGGCCTTGCCTTGGTAGTTCTATCCTTTCCACGAAATTCTAGCAACAGGACTTTTGTTTGCGAAGGGAGAACAAAATTCTAGTACCAAAGAGGATGATATAGATACGTATGAGATTTTCGGAAAGAAATAAGATAGAAGAAGAAAAAGAAAAAGAAGGAATAAGATATAGTAGAAGATCAGAACGAATGCGAAACAAAGACCGCGGAAGACTGCAAAGGAGCATCAAGTGAAAGAAGAAATAATTGAGATCGGTAAACAGAGTTCAAAATCGATATGAAATGGCCGGTTCCCAGCGATGGTGCATGTTTCACTGCACCACGATCGTATAAGTAGTTGATCGTGTAAGTAATGTTCATCGAGAGAAGCAAGTGCTCGTCCGAAGAGAACCGAGAAAGCAGACATTCCAAATGCGGTTCGTCCAGTTCAGAGAACAGACGGACAAACGGACAGACAGACAGACACTCTAGTCCGCGTGTGGAGCGGGAGTGTTCTCGGTCCTCTATGCGCGATAGCGAACTCGCCACGGCATATTGCTACGTAACGTATATATACACACTGGTACACGTATATAAATATATGTATAGATACAATATATACATAAGAGGACACTGGTATTTACCACTGTCTCGCTTTATCGTTCAGGCACATACTGTCTTCTAGATGGTGCACATATATACGCAACTTCCTCGCTCTTTCCTCTCCCTCTTCTTGGTACTTACGGACTCGAGATAAACGGACTTCTCGATTTATTCCCGCCACTACCGCCACCAGCTAACCAACCTCTGCCTCACGCTCTCTTGTTTCCTCATTTTCTTATTCTTTCTCCGAGTTTCTCACTCTCTGACACTCCCCACTATTTCTTTCTACTCTCTTTGTCTACTCTCTTGTTCTCGCCTACTCTCTCTCTCTCTCTCTCTCTCTCTCTCTCTCTCTCTCACTCTCTCTCTCCCCGCTCCCGCCCCCTCTCTCTCTCTCTCTCTCTATCTCTCCGTGTGTGTCTCTCTCGCTCTCTTTCTCACTCTCTTCCCCCCATATTTTTCTCTCACTCTCTTTTTGTCTCTCTGTTGGCTCACCACAGTCTATCCAGTATAGAACACCACAAACCCTCTCTCCTCTTTAACCGGAGCTCCTTCTCCTCCACCTCCTCATTCTACTCATCCACCTCCTTCCTCCTCGTATTCTTCGCATAGTAGTCTCAACGAAACTCAGTACAGCCGCGGCGAGCAGCTGACGCGGTAAACGTGTAGTTGACGTGGAGAAAAGTGAGTGCCGCGCGCCTTCTACCAATATTCGAGAGGAGAATTCTTTTCTACAGTAGTGTAGACTACAAGGAATAGTCTGAGACTGGTCCTACGCGCATACGTTTTCACACTCTCCTTCCTAAAACATCTATTCGCATAATTTCGTTGATTCCCTCACTAATCTTTTACTTCCTTTCTTTATGCTGCTTTTCCACAGACATCTGTCTATTCGCTTGATAGTCTATTTATCAAGTCACGTATTCAACAGCAAGTCAACTTGTAGTGTCATAGCTTTCTCCGTTATTCGTTATAATATTGTATTCTCTGTTCTGCATGTACTGGTACGAGCGTGTGCATGTGTGAAGTGCAGAACGAACCTCGTTCTCAGAGTGGCAAGTGTAAGTGTGGATGTAAGGTGAGCGCGTATACGCAACCAGAGGATTCGCCGCTGAAGGAGCCATAGTCGAATGCATGACCGTAGTGACCGCGCAAAGAAGCGCGCACGGGTAAGTGCGCAGACAATTCTTGGAAATGAGACATTCACAAAATATCGCGTTGGAAATGACTTAAGAAAAATTGAAAGAAATAATAAAGAACGTTACAGGGACCGAAAGTGTAAGCAAAGATGTTGAAGACAATGAATTTCAGAGTACGCCGATCTAGATGTCACTACTAGACATGAGATTGTTTACTTGAACGTGATGCGTGTCTTTCTCAAATTTTATACTTTCCCACTTTAATGTGTCGCTTCTGTGTACGTATTACTAAAGCTGATACTCTCTTCTGATTTTGACACGGAACTCGTTTACGAGAGGAAAGAAACTAAAATGTGCGATAGAATTTTCCTATCAATTAAGAAAGATTATTATAGGGACACTATTTTATGAATATTTTGGCATATCTTCTTATATTATATTTGTTTGATTTTATAAAATATATGTATTCTTACATTCAATAATAATTCGAATAAATCCACTTTCGCCATTCAGGATCCTTCATAGTTAATATTTATCATATAGGAAGAAAAAATTGAAAAGTTTTCGGGGTATAATATTTGAAACGCAATGGCGAAGGACGTGTTCTTTTACATTTTTGATTTTCTTCCATTTAACCATTTTGGCCATTCAACAAATATATGAATCTTGATCATTCTCAAACCTTTCAACTGCAAGTTTGATTTATGAGGGTAGTGACAGCTGCGGTGATTTTGAAGAACACGTGCGTCAGTCCAACTCCACGAACTTTTACCAACGTATGTTGCTATTTTATGCTCTGTTGTAAATTTCATCCATGTAGGCGAAGCGATCTACGTCTTCATAGTGTCTTTAACTGCGAAATTACATCAAAATTTTCATTTTGTTTACTCGGTAGTACATAACTACGTGCGCGGCTACTATAAGTGCATATTGGATTACGTAGGATCCTGTGCATACATATGTCATATATATCGAAATAATATAGCGACACCTTCGAAATTTTGCGGCCTTCGACGCCTTTCGTGGTATACTTAACATAGATGAGTAGATAGAGATTGGTAGAGATATATGGGGCGAGGAGAGTATGAAAGAGGACAGATACTAGATGAGAGAGAAAGAGTGAGAGAGTGAGAAAGGGAAGAAGGAGAAGAAATTAATCAATGGGAAGATTCAAAACTTGCTGAAAACAAACGATGTTTATCTGTCTTTGGTAGTAAATACTTCTTTTGCTTCCTGTTGCTTCTATCGATGATGGCACTGATGATCGCGGCAGCTACTTCATCGATGATACTAATTGCAAATGCCATTCGTTCTTAGTTGGACAAGAGTAGTTGTACATTATCGAAGCGCTGTTCCATGTAGAATCATTCCGATTTTTCCGTATATTTCGACAAAGGTACGCAGTAATAACTGCGTCAATTTCGCCGGTGCGTGTTATATTTCTTTTTAAATTCACTTCAGACGATGGCGCACACTGACAGCTCTTATCCGTTAACTTGAACGGCCTTTCTTAACGATGACCTCGTACTAGACACCGCACCCACCGATAACAATTAATTCAATGTAATACTCGGAAAAGATTCTTCATTTCGAAGATTTTTTTACTGTTTATTTATTGCATTGGCGTCAATACTAGCGTCATCACATTGTTGATATATCCGTCGCCAAAAAATATACATCTTTCGGTTTAATGTAATGGAAACTCTAATTTCATAGAGTCGGTTGAGGAAACGTTTAATGTAGAAGAAAGAGAAATAACTTTTCATACGTAAGAATGGACGTGCCGCGTCCACCTTGCGGGTCTATCGTTATGTCGATGACATAACACCAGCGCTATTGGAGTTCTTACTGTGCTTCAACCTCCCTATACACATTTGCAAATTAGAATCTCTTATTTTTCGTATCGCATGTGGGTGCTTAATTGCCTAGAGAACAAGAGAAGGAATAATATGAAGTGACGTTAATTGTAGTACAAAAGAGATTCTTCAAAACTGTTTTTGATTCCTTGAAATTCAACATCCAAAATACGTTGAAACAGTTTTTCTGGCCTCTTCACTATATAACTCTACTATCGCACGCACACGTTACTGATGGACACGAGTACGCGTGAGAAGGTTGTTCGAAGCAGCTACCGAGTAGTACGACTCGTTTGCGCGAACACGTTTGCGGTTTCCTAGTGGTTCGCAGATGTGTTCGTAAAATATACTTGCGCAACCGTTTCCGAGAATGCGGCTGTACGCACGCAGGATAGTTGAGGTACTGCTTTTCCATATTATCGTTATTATGCTAGTATAAAATGTATTGATATTATGATAGTTTCATCATTATTTATTATTATTATGCATCATTACTGTTACTGTCAGTGCCATGATAGTATATACTGCGACAGACATTATCCTAGTTCATATATTATACCTGTACAGCTGTGAAACGTGAATCAAACGAATGTCTGTGATATCGCTCGATAGCGTTTAGTAATTTTCTTCCTGATGACCCATCCGTCCATCAGTCTCATTCACTAGTTGATTAACCAGCAAGCTGGATGGTTGTCTCGTTCTTCCGTAGTCAGTCTACGTCCTTTCGCAATTACATCGCGCGAGCTATGTTTACCTACAAACGCTCGTGTAAATACGCCGCGTGGCTTAACAGCGATATGCTCTCGCGCGAAACGGGTCGGCACCAACAGCACGGCATGGGTAGCAACCTGCTTACGCTTTCCTTCTTCCTTCTTTATTTACCTGGTTCCTATAATGCTATTTTGAAAAGAATCAAGCGAAGATCTGTCAGAGTTTTCGATGGCTCCAAGGGTATACCGTTCGACGATATTTTACAGTGAGCCAAGGAGAAAGAAGTAACAGATTGCAAAGTCGTCTATCATCGCAATGGAGTTTATGTGGCTGTCCAGGAATCCTATGAAGAGAGTTGTTCTCACCGTAGCTTTGATCATCCTCGGTGGCACGGGACGCGTCGATGGTGTCTCCGAAAGTATCATTGGTAAGCAAGAATGCAGCGTAGATAACATGGAAAGCACGTGCTGACAGCTACCAAGCAAAGCAAATCTATTGCGGCTATGTTTTTAGTATCTCCATCTATATTATTATCAATTTGAGACATAACGGTTAAGGCTGCTATACGATTCACGGAATTTTGTTTCGGGAAAACACTCGTATCGCACTTCCGCTTTATTCAGGAGTTCGCATTATTATACCCATTCGAACAACATTAGCATGTTTTTCATTTGCGCTTAATTTAACTTCTTGAATCGTACTTATATCGCGAACCTGCCTACCGCTGCAGATAAGTATGTTTGCACATAAGGCCTATCTTTCCATGAGAACCTTACACTATCTCGCTTTAATTCAGTTTTCTTATATCGCATTTTAGATAATGATCAATTAGGGTGGTCATTGTGAATATTAAACCCTGTGCACAAACAATCTTCTCATATTTAGGTTTTTTGAAGAGAAAACGAAACAGTGTCAGGATCATTTTATAACTCGCTTAAAAAACTAAATATAATGCCGCATTGATAATTGAATAAAAGTTGAGGTTTTCTCAATTTTGACGTTTAACATAAATAAATCATAATTAATTTCAAAACTTTTGGAGATAAGAGTATCTAAATCGCATTCGCAGGAAGCCGTGAGACGTGTGACAGCGAAGGAGAAGATTTCACAGTGGACAAAATACCAAACACAAGATGTTTTAACTGCATATGCAAGGTAAGTCGGTGTTGATGACGTATGTACCGTATGTGACGATGACGTATGACGTATGTACTCTAAATTATCAAAAGCGTTAGACAGTTACTTCTGGAGCGAGATAACAGCAGTATTCGAAATATAGTTGAGTTTCTACATCAGCCTCTGATATTGGCCAATGCAAAAGAGCAAATGTAGCGCATTTAACATCGTTATGTCTAGCTAATAGTATATACAAATCGTGATTTGGAAGAAATTTTTAATAGAAAGAAATATCTGTTTCCATAACTAGACAGTACGTTGTAGAGTCTACATTATTGCTTAACGTTTAGTTTCAGGAATCAGTTTTGTTCACTATTACCAACATCAGTTGGGAAGATTGTATTTGCAATGTAGAGTGGTGAATAAATCGGAATGCTATACGATTAAAATCATATACATATAGATGCATGCATACTTAGAAAGACATTTTCTTTCTTATGCGAAAGAATCATTGTTTATGATTCTCGAGCTATCATTCGTTGGTTCATTGACTCATCATATTCTGTCATATCGAAGCAAAGTTTACTGCTGTTTTCATCCTGCCTACTAACTAAATGTAATTATCGCCAGACTACGTCTATAACTAGGCACATAATCGCAGCCTTGAGAATTTCTGAAAGTACTTTCTGATGCTTTTTTTTCCAGAATGGCTTCGTTGAGTGCCTGAAACAACAGTGTCCGAGTATAGAGGGTTGCTACACACTATTGGAACTGAGAAACGACGAATGTTGCCACAGGTGCAAAGGTACTAAAGTCACGATTCCACTTCGCAACAATACTAAAAAGTCAACGTTCTTTGCCAGCTGTGTGTATATTAGTATAAATCTGAGATGAAACAGTTGGTTAAAGTGAAATGAGAAAAGCATGTACGTATTGGTCCCTGCCATAAAAAGTATTTGTCTTTGAAATTTTTATTGTTGTCAAAAGTGTCCGCCCACAGAATATTAAATAGATAATGGGATTAACTGTAAAGAACAGATGTTAAAATCTTTTCAAGCTATTATCGTTACTATTAATTGTAAAGTAAAGATTCATATAATTAGACATGAACGTCTCCAATAATGTGGCATTTTTATTAGATTCAGTTTTATGTATGGAACAGCATTCACCTTTACTAATAAATTGTTGTTTTGAAAATCCTTAACGCTTTTGTAGTTCCATCAAAAGATTGCAGTATATATATAGATAGGCTTCAAGATTTACAATTTATGTTTTAAGCATGGCAATACAAGCCACAGTCGGAAGAAAGAAGATTGCGTTTTTTTTTAATGCAAGAAAAACTTTGTTCATTCTAGGATGTGTGCGTAATGGGGTGCATCATCCCTCGGGTACTGAATGGACCGAGGTGAACGATCCATGCCGAATTCTCACGTGCAAAGCCGGTGTGATCACGGAATCGAAACTTCGATGCTATACGCCTTGCTCTAATCCAATTCCAGCAGCACCAGGACACTGTTGTCCAATTTGTTTGGGTAGGAAGTCCTTTATCTTATATTCATGCTCAGTTTCCCGACGCTCGAGCGCTAATGAGATGAAAAATCTTTTAAGGATGCTACGTCAACGGACAAAAGGTCACAGCCGAAAGAACTGTCACGACTACGGAAGATCCTTGTGTGACTTGTAGATGCAATATGGGACGTCTAACCTGCGCTAAACAGGCCTGTCCTGTTCTACATTGTCCTGCATCAAGAATTGTACACGATTCTGGAGAATGTTGTCCCCACTGTACAGGTAGATTATGTTATATTAAAACTTAACATAATGGAGCAGAATTCCAGTTTAAAACATAACATTTATTTCAATTATTCAGGTAGCGGACGATTTTTCTCGCCTCCTAAAGGAGCCTGTATGCTTGGAACGACTCTTTATGATTCTGGAACACAATTCTACGTAGATGAGTGTACTCGCTGTAGTTGCACAAATTCAGCTATTTCTTGTACCAAGGAAACCTGTCCTGTCTTAGAATGCAATAGCGAACATCAAAGTACGCTTCCAGGACGTTGTTGTCCACAATGTCCTCTGGTTGAACAAAGTCGAGCTTCCTGCACTTATGGTGGCAGAACTTACGGGGCGAGTATCATAATTTCCCTGAGAATACCTTCACTGTTAATAATATTACCACGAAGGTCTTATGAAAATAGCCCGAATGGAGAATTAATTTTTTTGTTTAAACGTCCTAATTTCTCCTAGGCAGGATGGCGAATCTTGGAAGCTTGACCCTTGCAAAGCATGCGCCTGCATGCAAGGTAAAGTGCGCTGTGCGATGCCCATGTGTCCGCCATTGAACACACCCTGCCCACCGAATTCTCGCCTGCAGCACCCTGAGGGTCAGTGCTGTCCTCGTTGTGTCGAAAGTAAGTTCTAAAATGATCGTTTATTTGCTAATTATGAATTGTGATTTTATCTTTACACTTGAAATAAAGTATAGTGTAAGTGGTAGTATTTACATTCTATATATGTTAAGGTGATGGTGTCTGCACAGTATTTGGGGATCCACACTATCGCACCTTCGATGGGAAATTTTTTAGTTTCAAAGGTCCATGCAAGTATCAATTGGCCAGTGACTGCGTGGGACACACCTTTAGCATTCGTGTTACGAATGACGCAAGATCAACCAAAGCATCTGCTTGGACGAAGACTATTGCTTTGAAGGTTAACATTAAATGTGCTCATTAGTTTGTTCATTAACACATTAAAGGCGGGAGTCGTAGTACTACGATTTATCTCGACTGTAGCTTAAAGCCGAGAGTCGTATTAGTACGGTTTGCAACCACATTGCGCAATCCATGCGCCACTTTACATTTGTATTTAGTATGTTTTGTGGTTTTTAAGTCTAAATTTTTTTATGATTACACAAAATATCGCCCGCTCTAGGACGAAAAACGAGGCGGGGCGGTCGCCGCGTTACCTAGGATACTTTCGTCAAGATCCCCCGCCTTTAATGTGTTAATAAGGAAGTTATTCGTACGACTAATATTATCAAAAGAATTTATTTGATCAGGTAGGAGAATTGAAAGTAAACTTGGGCCAAAAGATGCGAGTTAAAGTAAATGGAAAGAAAGTAGAAATACCGTACAGGGTGCCACATAGATTAGATATCAACCGAACAGTGGACAGTGTTCTCGTAAGTACCCAGATCGGAATAAAAATACTCTGGGACGGTATAAGCTTCCTGGAGGTGTCTGCACCCACCTCGTATAGAGGGCGACTCTGCGGTCTTTGTGGGAACTTTAACTCTCTCCCAAAGGACGATTTTACTACGCGACGAGGTCGACTCTTGCAGGATTCCCAGCGATTTGGACAGTCTTGGGCGGTCGGTGGCAAAAAGCGTTGCGCTCGAACCCGGCTGCCGAATGTAGACGTTTCGGGTAGACGCTGTCGAGGCCGTAAAGATCACAGGTACTTTCTTCAGAATTTTAATAATGCTCATATTGACATTTAAACAATCGAATGTAATTGCAGACTTTGTAATCGATTGAGAACCCACATCTTCGATCCTTGCCATAAGAAAGTTAATCCTACAATGTACTACAAGGCTTGCTTGCAAGATATGTGCGAATGCCCAACAAAAAATTGCTATTGCGAGTCCTTCATGGCATATGCTCACGAATGTAAACGGCTTGGAATAGAATTGCCGCATTGGCGTAAATCAACGCGATGTCGTACCGTCTGGGACGTGACGGACGATACCGGATTTCGTCGACGACTTCGCTAGCTGATTCTTGTTCGCCGCGGCATCAAGCACTCTCAGGCATCTGGAGCGCAGCAGACTCTTGACTCGCGCCGTGGCGAACTCTCGTCCAGTGGACACACGTGTATGCAAAATGCCTATTTGGCCTCTTCGTACCTAGTGATGTACGTAGCCGCGTTCATGAAAGCACAACGGAACGGAACGGAGTGCTTCATGAAAAGTTTACTAGTCACCACTTCATGTCAATACGCATAACCGGTGAGTTCGAACGCACGTACCTATACCAATTAGACTTTATATTATTTCAACAATTACATTTATATTGCAGTGAAGTAAATCTTTTACATTTTATAATTGTTCTCTCGCTTGATTACATTCCTGTGCCTATATTGTTATTTCTCAGACACGTAAGACAATCCGCAAGATAACGTGCAGATCTTATACATACTTCAACGAGGAACTTACTGTTTTACCTTTACTTTCGTATTTATTTATTTATTTTTTTAAAAATATTTTTGCCCTTGTCGAACTTCTTTGCCAGTACTATATCTTGCAATCTTGTCTGTTTGACAAGAAAAATTACAATGTTTATCCTTATAAAGATCGAAGCGTAAAATAAGATAAGAGTGCTTTCGCGAGGAATCGATTACAATATCTCCTTGACAACTTGACGAATACTCACGTGACGCAAAGATTTACGATAGATCGGGATAACGAAAAATTTACTGGTGTTTTTAAAAAATGTTTCAGAGCACCGTGCAGTATTTCGGCCGATGAGCAGGCTCGCGGCATTGCATCTACATCCCAGTGTTAACTCGACAGTGCGTTTATGATAGTTAGATTTAAGTTAGGTTTCTCAAAACCATATCTACCATATCTTTCTCTCCCCATATCTGCCTTATCTGTCTCTCTAACTATATATAATTTTATCATATTACTGATATAGTAGCGCAAAGCATTACGATCTACTCTGGAACACGTAAAATTCCGCAATATGGCACAAAATAATGTAAATATTATCGAATTTAGGATGTTATTATACTATGAATTAGACAACTTGTAAGACGTACCCTTTTTTCAGAATGTGACTTTAATCAAATTTTCAAATACGGGAACGTACAGTCTATTCACGACAATAATGTTTCTTCAACGACCAAGATCTTATACGTTTTAATGTAAATGTTTTTTGTATTTCACATTTGTGTCGTGGATCGGCTATATTTTGGTAGTTCTTTTCTTCTGTACATACGAAGCTCCGTGTTTTCCATTACTTCTTACGATTCATCATTTATTTTTTAATTCTTTTTAGTAATTAATTAACAGAACTGTACATATATGGGGCACACTCTAATATCCTATACTTCGATAAAATGTATGGAAGGTTAGTGTCGAATAGCCCAAAGTCATATAGAAGTTTATTCCTTTTTCTTCTCTTTTTTTTCTATTGTTCAGCCGTAAGGGCAATAAAATGATTTATATTCGTATGCTGGCATACCATCTTCATCTATCCTAATTACAATCATAATTTTATCGCTTTACGTTATTATTACTTGATATGTAGTCTCTTTGGTTCATTACAACATATTCTCCATTTAGTGGTATACTAATGAAAGCATTGTATAAAACTTCTTGATATGATCGAGATAACGTAACGATTCAATTCTTAACAAAGGATTAACGTCAGTCAGCGAAAGAGACAGCGAAGTGCTTCTCTTTAACAATCTATCTGCGAATGCTATTGCTTCAGTCGTGTCCCGCCGTGCCATAGGATCACGATACGAAGTTCGTCTCTCATCTTAATCCATCATGACGGATTTTTCAATTTTATTTCCACTTCTTTTCTTTGGTCTTCTTCAACATGTAAACGCTTTTCCAAGTGAAGCAGCCATCGCCAAAACTTTGCAAGGTACTCTAAAACCATAATAGACTTCAAAAAACACAAAATGGAACAAGTGTCCGGATGCTATAAGTTCAAATAATAGAACTAATACGATAGAATAATAGAAATTCTATCGAGTATTTTGATTATCAGTTGTAATGAACTTTTGTGTAGCTGATGAATATACTTATATTTATTTAAAACTGGTTACCATTCATTTATCTTTCGAAAAGTTAATTGCTAATAGTAATGCTTTTTACGAATTGATGTATAAACTATCTGTCCGCTACCTGGTGCATCCGAAGGTTTATTAATTGATAATCGATCGTAATTGTTACTGCCACAATATAATTCTTGCATGTTAATCAGGAATATAAGGAATTGTCAAAAAATTTGAAACATTTATATACCCATGTCGCTGCCATCGTATTGTTAATCAATTACGTATAATCTGATCGATTATGAATTTATTGTTATTTTTCTATAAAAAAATCTGTAGACCACCGTCTCAATCAATAGTATATTAAATTACAAAGATTTTTTCCACAGAAAAGTTATGACTTTTGTTTTAGATGACATAGCCGATATGCGAATGCATAAAATTGCCAAACCATCTATTGCAACACGAGCATCTTCATTCAATAATCTGGCGGATGAGACAGGTGAGAAAATGTAAATATTAAATATCATGTTTATTTGTGTAGTAGAGTAAATATCTAAATTAATCTGCTGTTGAATCTCTAATTATATCGTGCTGGTAGACATCACGTGTTTCTCCGACACAAAGAACACAATTACGAAACAGGATATAACATATAATATAACATGACATTAACATATAAGACGCAAGTCGGCTATTGAATCCAACTCAGAACAAATTATTCCATTTATATGTATATCTGTCCTTGTGCGTTGTAATTCCGTTAGTGAAGAATATTACTTTAAGAATTGCTTGACTTGGTATTATTTTGTGATACCGTCAGTAGTGTCAGTGAAACTTTATAACAGTCTCGGGGACTGGTTATTTGAATGACAAGTGATAGTTATTACATGTAACAATTAGAGACAAAGGAAGGCTACAGATAAGTAAACTCCAAGGAAGTATTGCATAACTTCTTTTGCACAATTGGTCAAGCATAACATAATAAATTCTCGTAACGTTTAAGTAAAGTCCTCTCAAATTATATAGGGAGAAAATGAGCGTGCAGAAAAATAACTGGTTGACATATTAAAGTTTCTTCATAAGGCATTACATTGATAGTATTGGAATCATTCTCAATATCTATAAATATTTCAAAACTAAATTACAAGATGTTTTTTGTATTAGATTAGGTCGTTGCAAAGTTTATGAGTCCGTGTTTAATAATTTGTTAAGATATATTGATTCCTCATTATCGTATCACTTATCAATATTTCTATCGACCGCCGTACGATTAATATCTCAGAAGGCCTCTTAAGGTCTGATACTTTACTTTGTGAGATCATTAAGTTAACCCTGACGAAAACATCTCTGATATAAAAGAAAAGAGCGCTAGACATAGTGATTAGAATTATTTACTTTACTGAAAATTTGTGTAGTACAATTCTAATATTGTATGAAAGAAATACATAATTGTAATCGTGATTATCCAATGAACATGTTCTACTATGACAGTAGAACATGGAAGTTACATATAACGTATCCTTTGTTATATGCAGGAAGTGCAACTGTTATACGTTATTTTGCAGTATAGTTATACATATAACAAAACTAACGTTTACATAGCATATTTATAACACTGTTTATATAACATTACTAATATGCAGGTATTGTTAACGTTATAAAGTGTAATCTCATTACGGTAACAAAATCAGCGTTTGTAACATGCTTATAACGATGTTGTATAACATTGGTGACAGGCAGTTACTCTATTTACGCTGTCACCAGTCGGATTCAAACTTGTAATCGTAGGAGTTTTCGAAGTGAGGAATGTGACTCTATCCGCTAGCCAACAGTTCAATTTGTGAATATTGTCCCGGATAAGAATTCTAATCGTCAATCTTTTTTTTATATATAATTATAGGAATAATATGTTTTGTAAAATTTCTTCAAAAATATAATCCAATTTAAAAGCTTTATTCGAGTTGCAACGATGAAACATATCGGAATTGAAAATCATGGCGTGATAAACTAATTGACAATGCATTTTGACTGTTTTATTTTCACACATTTGGTCCATCTAGCTTAAAATAAATCGATTGAAACCGATTTCAAATAGCCGGAAAGAATCAGATTTGTACATCGGAATTTTCTTATCAAATCTTATAGATATATATTATTGAGAATGAATCAGATTCGCATTAATTTTGATAAAAAATGTATTGTTTGATAATATGATTTGAGCAAAATCTATGCAGATTTTTGGATTTTATGACTTTTTGAATTAAAAAAAGGGCGTCGTCGTTTTAACTTCCGCAAAATTTTTGTTATATAGATAAATAGTTTCTCATACGTGCGGGTACGTTCAATGTTGTTTGGTATTGAATTTGGCCGAAATCGGCAATGGTGTTCGAATGTTACGTGTTTTTGAATTTTTTTAAAAAATCCAGTTTTTTCATTATTTTTCAATTTTCAGAAAGCTTCCTCTCCGTGGAAGCCATAATTGATCAACATACTTTCTCATAGAGGTAGCTTTGTGAAAAGTGAAAAGTAATGAAGAAGAAACGTGCAAAGTTCTACTTTGCATTCTTTTTTTTTTCATTATTGTTTTCCTGATCAATCTTATTTCTCGTTCTCATTCTCCTTCAGTATTTTACTATCATGTTTTGTTTCTTATTCTTTCGACTTTCTTGTTCCTTTTATACAGGGTGTCCCACAACACTCGTTGAAGCGCGAAGGGGGTGAAAGTGGAGGAAATAACGAATCGAAAATTCCTTTTCCATTTTTTTGATTCGACGCCTAATAATCGAGCTATTAACGATTTCGATGAACCAATCAAATATACGCTTTGACGAGACGCCTGGCCATGAGTAGTTCAAAGAGCGCCCGCCCCACTGCTGCTTCGTCCGTGAGCTTGGCTGCTGTGTGCGCGCGCACCAGCACTGCCGGTTGTACAGCTATAATACCTTCGGTGAAATCAAACTATGGCGGAATACATTTTTTGGCCACATTTAATTAGTTATTACGCACAATTACTTACTAAACTGGAAGAAATTTCAAATCGAAATTTCCTTTTCCATGTTATTCTCCGATGGTTATTTACCATATTTCAAATAAATGAAATCGTAAATTTAAAAATAAATTAAGCCATTCACTAAGCCAATAGTGTAACGTTTTTCGGTTGTGCAATTTCGTCGGCTCCTTAGGAGGGTGCGAACTGGGAAGTAGATAAGTGCTCGGGGCTGGCGATTTTGAGAACTTAGGCGACACAGGATTATTTAATAACATAAAATAACAAACGTTTATTAAATTATCGATAAAAGGTGCAACAGTCTTTATAATGTGTAAATAATAATCGTTACGAGTAATGTTTGCATTGTAGGAAATGATTGTCAGAAGTGCGTCTTATATTTGTTGTTGTCTATTCTTATATTGCTCTAACCTACCTTTGTGGAGCAGAGGATACGCCCATCTTAGCAAGGTAGCCCTAGTGGCACCATGCCAGACTATTGCCCATGGCACTATGTTTTGTGACGTCATGCTTCGATTTACGGTCATGAGGCAACTCTGGCTACCGATTCAGATAACGTTCTCACTTCCTGGTTCAATTCGAGTCGCCACCCTGCTCAGAAGCTACGCTCTCGGGTCGGTTTGTATAGTTACGCCAATGCTCTCGGAGGATTTGATATTGTTTAGTTGAGCTCGAGGTGAACGAATCAACCGTGGAGAGATAGTCTCGACGTACCGAGTTGCCTGGCAGAGGAGAGTTACCAGACAGAGATAATAACAAGAATATGGTGGGGTTATGGATAGGCACGGGTGAAGATGGGGCCAGGACCCGCGGTTGATACCAGTTCTACGCTCAGGATAAGTCAAAAAATAACAAAAAGAGAAGACAATATCAGCAGATTACATTAGGTACAAGAAATGTCTTATTTCCTCCCGATTGCCTCGGCTAGATGTGGTCGAGACAAAATGAATAAAAAAAATGCAGCAAAACCAACGATTTACTCTTTTCTTTTCATTGGTGTGACCTTGAATTCCAGATTTCTCAGAAATGAAACATTTTTATATGTTAGCACTTTGAGAAGTGGTCGATGACAGATTCGCTCTTAATATGTGGCTCACTGTTGTAGCCTCTGCCAATATATCTGTTATAAACGATTCCCATTATCGTATCAATTGGATGTGCAGCCTTATCGTTATGACTTCTTCTTGTAAATTCACCAACTGCCTCTTGATCAACTATTCGAAGATGTAGATGATCTATTCTGTTATAATAGGTGAAACTGCATTATCACCCCTCGACATGCCGAACTTTGGGGGTTGATTTTACCCTCTAAAACCATTTTTCCACTGATAAAAAAAATATGTGTCTCTCTCACGTGCGAGCGCGTGAATGAGACGCTCCTATACGCGCTAGAGGGACTCGGAGAGCCACCACTAGCAACGAGTGAGAGGGTCTTATAGGAAACCGACGCTAGGAGTGAGAGAGACGCTCTTATACGGGTCTCCTCCGACTCGTGAGATAAATGGTGTCCCGAGCGAGGGGAAAAGGCTTAGTGCTCTACGCTCCGGCTTGGCTTGTTTCTAGGATGCTGGCCGCCCCCATTCTCACTTCGCCACTGTTCCCCTATCTTCTCTCTGAGACGCTGTTAATGCCGTTTAGTGTACAAGCATAAAAGGCAAAATGGCGATGTATAGAGTTCAGGGAATCACCGAACGACGTGCACTCATAATCCTCGATCGAGGATAGGCGACTTCAAAACATAGTATGTTTTTCTCTTTTACAGAGCTGTTAAAAAAATTAGGACATTCTCATAACCCGTAACAATGCCCATCAATATCTAATTAATTAGAGTTCGTATGTAACATGTACAGAACTTTTATTTTAATAGATGGGGAGAAACTGTCGGCGTATACTATGGACTGTACATAGACATAGGAAAAATGGTCGGCTGAAAGAAAAAGATAGCGAAAAATTCGAGAACTAACCTACGTTACCTTCGGCCGTCCAACCTTCGTTCATGTATCTGCAAGCCAGGCGGGCGCCAGCCAATTCTTTTCTTCACTGGGAACTGACGAGCTGGTATGATCTGTGAGTTGGGGTGGGACAGGCCCAACTCCGCCAAAACGAGAGCTCTGAGAGAACCTATCAGAAAATGCGATAACGTAACGGATCCTGTCGATTTTTGGAGGACGCGTAAAATGGAGAAACGCAACCGTAGATGCTGATCTTTGGGGGCGTGTAAAATCAGCAAATGCAACTGGATGCACGAACGGGAGCGGACAGTTACGGAAATGCACGGCCGCTCAGTCAGGCTGCTAGTTTGAGGTCGAGAGGATCGGAGTAAGCGTCAGGCAAATAGTGCTGGATACCGAGAGCAACGGATTGAGAACGTAACAGAATAATTTGGAAGTATCAAATCGAAATCCCTTCACCAATTAATAAAGTGGGAGTCCTTATCGGAGTTGGTGCAGCTAATTCGTGAAGGCCGAGAACTGTATCCAGAGGACGCTTGGACGGGCACTGCACTAGGGAACAGCATTGCACCTCCGTAATACACTCAAAAAATCCATAACATTTTTTGGACATCGTGAGAGCAACGCGAGAGCTACACAAGCGAGAATTTCCTATACCGTAGCGAAACACAGCTAGAAAAACTGCCAACAGATAGCAGGGAAGCGCGAGCTAGCTTGTGACACCTCGGTCGGTTTCCCGAGACAGACTGCTTTGATAATAGTCAAATTCGAAAACTAATCATTCTGATTGGTCGAGATCCTTATAGCCGATAACTCTTCCTTTCCCTCGAGTCGCCCCTTTAAACCAAATCGAGAGCGTTCGTTAGCGATTCGGTACGTAATAACTGGAGATCTTCCACAGCCGCTTCCCCAGGGCGTCGGGTGACAGCTGGGCACCCCGTCCTTAACTCGAGTGAGGGGGCTCCTCCCCTGCCCTTAACCATATCAAAACCTTATCTCTGCACGCTTTATAGCCCTTTGCCTCTCTCTAGCGGTGCGTTGGTATTTCACCAGGGGTTCTGCCGGTAAATGTAATGATGCATGTTACCCGATGAAAAAGGGAAAATTATATGTATAATTAAATAATTATAAGCATAAAGAATCTGTACTGTTTGCTATTTATGCAGACATTGAGTGGATTTTAGAGCCGTTTACGGGCACATTCAACTTTTCAAACACGACGATTTTTCACAAAACAGATTTTACACAGCATATCATTTTATTTATAATGTAAAAGTAATGACTTTATCTCAAATTTTTTTATTTATTGTGGAAATGATTCCGTGTAACTGTTTATGAGTAAATTAAAGGAATTAGCCCACTTTATAGAACTTTGCCTGAAACATATCGTATCAATGGCGTCTTTAAATTTTAAACATAGCAATGAATGTTACTCGGCAAAGATTTTTCACATTTGCGAAAAACCATTTATACTTCAGGATGCCCAGCATCGTGGTCATTGCCATTTCACAGGCTAGTCTTGTGGTGTACACATGAGGCGTGTAATTTGAACTACAAGAACTCACATAACGTTCCTATTGTGTTTCATAACTTACCAGATTCTGATTCACACTTCTTGATCAGAGCTTTGACTATATCTTTCGAGGGCACAGTGGACATGGTATGTACCAGTAAATAATGAGCGGTATACGTCTTTCATGAAGAGCGTGAAAGATACGATTGTAAAGTTTCAATTTATTGATTCGTTTAGGTTTAGGTTGAGTAGCATTTAAGAATTAGCATCCTATTTAAAAGATTCAAAGAAATAATTATACGTAAGTATTGTAATTGGGAGAACATCTAAATTGTATTGTTGAATATCCTTACCGTATAGCGGAATGTATCTATTGGTGTTCACTGCCATGTTTATAATTTCAAGTAATGACCAGTCTGATGACTTCCCTTGGAAGTCGACTATTTTAGTTTGCAATTTTTCCGTCACATTATTATTTTATTTTCAAGTTTCCATGTTTTTTGTAACGTATTTTGCACTTCGTCGCGATAAATTTCCTTGAATCTTCCAAGAAATGCTTCAAGGCCTTGTGCTGTAAGTTGGTTATTACTCCAGTTCTCATTTTACCCTTGAATGCTAATTCCAAGTATTCCCTATGTATATTGTCACTCCTTCTCTCTTTTGCTGTTCATTGACTTTTCTTTTGATGTTATTGTTCAAATTTCATTGCAAAATTTCTGAAATCGGTGATTCCTATGACGTCAATCCTTGAAATTATGGGGGAGGATCCACGACATTGATTTAACATGTACGCGAACTTTTGGAGGCTGTCAAATGTCGATAAATGTCCGTTACAGGAATCCTGTTCTAGAATTCTCTAATTTGTACTACTTCATGATCTTGACATACCTGAGCAGATCTGCATCGGGTAACGTGGTAGTTTCACTTAAAGTTTTTTTTTACTTTAAATGAATGCAATGAAATGAATGTGTTTTTTATAGGGTTGAGTACAGTCCTTTAACAAATGCGATGATTTCCATCGTCTTCTTGTACCGTTGACTTTCCTCCAGCCGCTCTTTAACTGCGTTCGCATTATGCATCTTCAGCTTTACCTACAATACCACCAGCCAATGTTGTAGCGGCACTGAGACCTGCAAACACGGACAAGAAATAGCAGAAAACCTTCAACTTTGAATAGTACGGGTAGAACGTGCGATCTGCGCACGCTGCACTTTCTACTTGTTCGTTTCAAGGTAGCTTGTGTGCCCTTAAAAACGGATTGATAGCTACTCGTGCATAATTATAATATAACTTTATCAGCGTTATAACCTGGTCTGCTGCCTTTGTATGTTCTAGGTTTTTTTATTCTTCGAGTATGGGAAACGCCATTTCAACAGACGATATAATAACAGTATAATAGTGCCCTGTGTAGGATATGATAGGACTTTCAATAAGGAACGAGCTGGAGATTTCAGATAACAGAATAACTTTTAATAAGTTTACAAAAAATACAAAAGAGATCTTAACGTCAGACAGATAATCTCATATGTCAGCGGTCAAACGGCTACTCCCGATTGTTTCTTCTTCACCTATCGGTCGTATTGCTACTAAGGGCGGCTCGCTCGAGGGCCCGATGTGGCACATCACAAGGTTCCAGGTAAAAATGTAATAGGGCATTCCTCATATATAGTCGTCCCAGATGAGGGCGGAAGAGGGCTTCCAGAACTGTGGAGCTACTATTATTTTTTAGTCAGACATTGATCAAGAGCTATTGAGAATATTATAGTTACGGTCTATACATACCTTTTCTTAGGACAGCGTAATTAGGAAACCTTGCTCAAGAAGCCATATTTCCTCATTCAGGCTAGGATAATGTTAACTCTTATGGCCCTGATCAGGTTTCAATAAGATATCTATATTTGTATAGAGGGCGCACTAATCGTCCTACGTTCCTACCGTTATAGTATATGATGCACTAAATTATAGTCAGACTGCATCGTTAGATGGACTATGTATTTTTTGCGTGTGTCGATCATTAGTCGTGAAAGATGGATCGTGAAAAGGTAATGAATTAAAACGCAAGTTGAAATGCGAAAATATCAAAAACTATAAAGTATAATATGTGAAGCAGATAAATTGTAATTATAAATGTAAGGACTATGAAACTATTGGTTAAGTAAAAATATGCAATTTATGTTTGATAGACTGAAGATCCTATTAAGTCCGGCCATTTGTGCAATGACAAATCTCTTAAATCATTTCCTGTCGAACTTTGCTCAAGCAAATAAGGAAGTAAATAATTTAGTACAGTCAGAAAAAGTATCAATAGCGATGTAAGTGAGAGAAAATCTAAATTTTCATCTGCCAGTGAACATTTAACTAGACAAATTAGTAAGAGTGCAAGTTCCGAAAGTTATGTGGGAAATGAAGTAAGATTGTTGGCAATAAAATACAATATTTTCATGCCTACACGGAGAGAATTTTTAGTTAATTTTTCTTACGAAATTCACGATAAAATTTATCGAAAAAAAACCAGTAATCATGAGACATCGTTACCATTTCATTACTCATTGCTTATAACACACGATATTTTGAATGACTAAAAGTAAGTTTTGGAGTGCACACGGTAAATATTGTGCACACGGTATAACATAATCGGCTCAATGTACAATTTTCTGCTGTTTTACAAAACAAAAATTTGATTGACATAACCAAATACTGTTGAAGTTTTTTACACCATTGCAAAAGGTTGTAACGTATTTTCTTAACTGGACACTGGTAGCGAAAATACGAGAGGACTAACCAGCATCACCTTCGGCCATGCATCCGCATGCCAGGCGGCCGCTAGTCAATTTTTTTTCACTGGGTACTGACAAGCCGGTATGACCTGGGAATTGAGGTGGAAAAGTCTCAGCTCCGTCATACCGAGAGCTCTAACGGAACCTATCAGAAATAGGTATCCTGTCGATTTTTGGGGATGCGTAAAATCGAGAAACGCAACCGCAAGTGCTGGGGGCTTATTACGGTTCTCGAAGGAATGTACTCGCTTTTCGCATATTCATATCACGCGAATTTAGTCCCGAATTACGGTTTTATCAAGTGCAGATGTGAAATAACTAGGCACTTCCAGGCTGGTGATCGCATGTTTTCACAAAGGTTACTTGACGTTGCTGTCTTTTATAACAAAATTTCATTCCATAAATAATCTTTTATACATTTTTGAGAAATTAGAGCATATTTGTTATATCTGTATATTTTATTTTTTATTGCAAATGTACACTTTAGGAAAATATAAATAGTGGTATCTAACTATAAAATCTGCGTAATTCGTTTTCCATTATACTAAATGGGTTCGAGGCATCGCGCAGAGTTCGTCGAATTTTGAGTATTATACTTTATCGATTTCGCAAATACATTAAGATCACTATATTATTGATTGTGGAAAATATCATTTTTTCCGATAACTTGTTGATTTGCTATTCACTTTGATGTTGACTATTTTTCGGGCACATCACGCTTACATATGCGCACGATGGTTTTCGACTTGAAATTTCGTGTCGAGTCAACTCACGCGACCATTCTCGTCTTTTTACAAGTTGAAAACGATCATAATTTAGTCAGTTATTCACTGTCTTCATTTTCACCTAATCTAAAAATCGTAATAAGGCCCCTTGATCTTTAGGGTCGCGTGACATCAACGAACGCAACTGGATGCACAAACGAGAAGCGAACGGTTACGGTAATGCATGGTCGCTCAGGCTGCTAGGTTAAAGTAGAGAGGGCGAAGTAAGTGTAAATATTGCCGGAAACAAAATTACAGATACAATTTATTGGCAGATTATACGGTAAAAATCTTAGATATCTTTAGAAAAACATATCAAAAGTTATAACGTTTTTCGTAGTTTACTACAAAGCTATGGACAGTAGTGCATTTCACGGTACAATTGAATGTAGCGCACAAGATAATTTGGCTGTTTTAGATGATTTTTTAAATTCAATAAGGTAAAATGTATAGTTTTACACTACATAATTTCAATTTTTAAAATTTTTACCGTATACTTCAGTAAAAGCTGATGTGAAAACAGAGCCGATAAAGTTTGCCTAATATAATACTCATGTGAAATGTGTTAGAAATTGAATGAGACGCTAGTCTGCTTCTCGATGGATACCCGATTAAATATTAGAGAAATTTTATCGAACTATAAATTCTGCCCTATTTATATTGTTACCCGGGAACTTATTTTTAACACTGGCGCTACAATACGGCCAATTTGATTGGAATCCGTCTCGCATTAACTCCTAATGCTAGGGTTCAAAGATTAAAATTTATTTACAGTGCAGTACAAAACCTCATACATATGCGTACTGAGATCTATTAGGGTTTGCTCGGATTTATAGTGCACCATGGTCTCAGGTTATCGGTTTCCCATAATACGTAGTAAGGTTTTTAGGTGTTTTTAAATCCTTTTACGTCGCCCACAACGTACATACGGCTTCGACGTTTCTTAGCGATTACATATGGCCCTTTGAATTTAGGAATGATCTTTTTCAGACACCAGGCGTCGGGTCGAAGTTTCGTAACATGACAAATTCACCGACCTTGTAATCGTGAGCTTTATTCTTTTTCCTTGTGACGTATTTCTTTTTCTGGCGTATCCTATAAATATTTTAGTAAAAATCATCGTCCGCCCTCAAAATTTTGAAATTCAAAAACAAGAAAAGTTCAAATGTCGGGCATCAGGTGCGGCTTCCCCGCATCAATGTTCCGTCCTATGGCCACTTTCTCCAAATCTCACCGGCTATTCACCCTCAGCTCGCTGAAAATGACAGAGGGAAATATCAGGGCGACGAGAAAGAATTTCGAAGTCGTTGAATAGGTGTGCAAAATAATTATACATTAAGTAGGATGTCGTTCCGTTTATTACATTCAAATAAACGAAGGGTTCTACAATACAAATCCTGTCGCATACAGTGTTCTTCCTAACGGCGACTCGCAGTGCAATTCACGATCCTAACAGGTCTCGTTGGAGAAGAATCTCTTCCTTTCGGGGAGTTTCCCAGTTTCGGGTACCTCTTCTCGTGAGAACTTCTCTAAATAAGACTGTCCTTGCGGTTAGGTACTGAACCTGGTTGTCTTATAATTCCCTTAAAATCCAAAAGTGCGGTGATTTTAACTCTCCTGCCCCCTCCCATAGTGCCGCGTCCTGGCGTTAGGCACCCATTGGACACTGACAAGGATATCGTTTTCAGTGTTATTATTCATTGAAGAATAATACATCTCGATATGAACAAAATCGCAAGGGGATATTGAAAACGGTTTTCTTATCAGTGTTCCACACACTCGACCACACATTCGCACTGTACCCCATAATTCATAATTTTTGGAGCCGTCTCTTTCTACGAGAAATCTCTATAATCGCGTTCCGCAATTATTTTAAGGCTCCGCTATCACCCGAGCTCGGGAGGACATCTACACTCTCACGGTAATCGACAGACCACCCGCGGCCGATTAAAATTCATCTTCGAAAAGTTAGCCCCCCCACTTTGACTTTTGACTTTTTTTTTGTACCAATCGATTGGTGGTCATTTGGTGGTATTTAGCCAGTATTAAAGAAGAACCGGTTTTTTGGAGCCGATAAATTAAAAAATCGATATTTCGAAAATTCTTCATATCATATTGAAACAAAAAAAGACATGTCATTTTGTTTCCCCTCAAGAACAAGGGAAACAATTTTTAGGAAAATTAAAAATTTAATTTTAAATCTGACGTGGAATGACCCATTTGTTGTCACCATGCAGGGTTGAAATAGCGTTATCCAATCAAGTTAACTTATTCTGCTCAAATCTCAATCAAATCTTATTTCTAATTAGTTAACTCTATTTCAACCCTACACGGTAGAAACATATGCATAGTTGTATGTAAATACATATGGAGTTATATCTCATCCTATTAAATGCAGGTAAAGAAAGAGACCATGATATTCGTAAATATTGGGGGTACGTTCCGAAATTCACTGTCAGTACTACAAATATCGTCGTGGTGTCTATTTACCTATACGCAATAGAGTGAGACACTAACATGTTCGCAATACTGGCAGTGAATTTCGGAACGTACCTTGAAAGATGTCTCAATGGGATATTATCCGTAAACGTTTCTATTTTTTTCAGGTTTTAAATTTCAGGCAAGCTACCCAGCTCATATTTTTCTCAGGTTCTAACTTTCAGGCTAGCTACTTGGCCTGTCTCTTTTCGTTTGACTAGTGTATCCAAGTTCTACGGTCTGTTTCTGCAAGTGTTTTTACGTGCTCCAATTTACTATAGATGCATATATCCATTTATTGAATACGTCTGAATGAAATACAAAATGCTCTCAGGACTCTCGGCTTATTTTCGAACATATCTATAGTTTTCGTCATTCTGCTGGTGGACTGAACTATTTTTAATAATGCATGTGTTCGTCTCATTCATTTTTTCATCAAAGAAAGAATAAGGCCTCATGTACAATGGAACATAGTTTGTAGACATTTGTCATACGTCTGTATTAGAAGCCAATCAGAATTATTGTTTCTGAATTAAAAGCACTATACATGTCTATGGACAGCAAGCCATTCTAGCAGCATTGAGAGAACGTTTCGAAATTCACCACAAGCACTGCGAGCATGATTGTGTCTTATTCTTTACCCTAGTTAATACCAAATGTATTATGGATCATCTCTCTCATTTTATTTCCGTAAGATGCAGTCAAGCTAATTGATCTTAATACTTCCTATGTAAACATAGATACAAGTCAGCAGCTTTCAAGGTACGTTCCGAAATTCACTACCAGTATTGCGAACATGTTAGTGTCTCACTCTATTGCGTATAGGTAAAAAGGGACCACGACAATATTTGTAGTACTGACAGTGAATTTCGGAATGTACCCCCAATATTTACAAATATCATGGTGTCTTTCTTTACCTGTATTCAATAGGATAAGATATAACTCGATATGTACATACAACTATGCATATGTTTCTACCGTGTAGGGTTGAAATAGAGTTAACAAATTAGAAATGAGACTTGAGCAGAATAAGCTAATTTGATTGGTTAACTCTATTTCAACCCTGTATGGTGGAAACATATGCATTGATTACATTTAAACGACGGTCTTAATCCGGTTAGTTAATACTGGCCAAAAACCACCAAACGACCACCAGTCAATTAATAAAAAGAAACATGTCAAAAGTCGAAGTAGGAGGGGGGCTATCTTAATGCTAAAAAATTGTTATAAATTTTAAAAGTAAACCGAAAACCACCAAACGTTCTGAATGGACTATCAAATATCACCAAACGACCACCAATCGATTGGTAAAAACAAAAATGTCAAAAGTCAAAATGGGGGGCTAACTTGGCGGAGGTTTAAAGTTCCTGGGGTACGGATAGTGCGTCCCGGATACTGGGCACCTCTTCCGTGTTGGTTCTCAACCCAAGGGTACTGTGCCTCCGGTGCCGATTCACTATTTTTTCCCGATCTTGAAAGTATTTAATCTTTTCCGTGGCGCTCTCTTGAATTTCTTTCAAATTCTTGTACTTTCTAATAAGCAAGGTAATCCAGGTGTCCCTCTCCAATTTTGATGAAACTCAAGTATGTTGTAGAACACGCAAAACTAAGCGAAAAATACTTTTGTTGAAATGAAAGAAATTGGATCAAATGAATCCCTAAAGTCGGCTACTCCCAGTGCGATTTTTGCAGTTTCACATATTTACAGTTGCGATATTTAAATGAAACGAATTGGAGGTTAATACTTATGACAGATAATGAAAAATGAATTTTGTTCGGTTATGATGTGGTTGGTACGTAGGCCGTAGTGGCTAGCGAGGCCTTTAAATTTGATAACGAAAATTTAGAAGTAACCAAAAGAAAAGGAACGACCAGAAGTAACGTGAATAAACTTTGAGTGAATTCCGGGCGGTAAGAATACACTCAATAGTGGATTCACTGCTCGTTTAAGGTGTTGAAATACGCCTTGCTATTCCAACATGAGGAGATATTCCCTGAAATGCTTATGTATGGGTAACAGATATTTAAGACGCGAGTAAATGTGAATTTGCGATATATTGTTACAAATAATTCAGTGATTTTCACTTAATTGCTGTTGTTTACAGTATTTCAGTTATGAGAAATTCGGGATAGAGATCGTGCTATTAAATTACAAAACCTGACTATATGTGAAGTTAAGGCGAAAAGCAATTTTGTGGAACAGAAAATTATCTAGTACGTACGTTACTTGATTTGGAAAGATTAGTCTTTGCAGCTCAATTTTGCCCGGTAACCGATCCAGCTTGTTCCCTAGGGTATGTAATATAATAACGAATCCGTACCTAGGCCAGATTGCGAATATTACACCGGATCTAATACTCGGTTAGAGCCACGAGTGACGATGTGCAGTCCGATCTTTTGCGCATGAAGTTAAATGATTTTCTGAGCATCAGTACCATGATTTTGACTACTTATACATATAGTCAACTAAGGAGCTGGATAGGTGACACGGGCAGTGCACTGGGTCATGTGCTGAGTCTGCAATTCTATTGACTGTTGGCTATGTTATCCTGTTTCGGAAATGATAACAGATATACATAAAAGGGTAAATTCCAAAAAATTTATAGTGGTTGAAAGTTGCAAAATTTGTATAACAAAAAAACTGTCGAACCGATTTTAATGAAACTAATTGCATTTGAAAGAGTTAATAAAGTAGGAGATACGGGTCTGCGCTTTTCGAAAAAATCAAGGGTTGAACCACCCCTATATAGGTGCAACTAATGTCTCATTGAAACGGCATTACGCTACTTGAACTTGCCATTTTAATCATTGCAAAGCTCCTTTCATGTGTCAATTGAGAAGTTTAATCGTTTCAATAATGTCCGGTTACATGTCTTACAAAATCCAACCCTTCGTTTCCTGACTCCCTTTTGGCGGGGTTCCTTATATTCTCATAAAGTCTTGCGAATTCTTGTATCCCAAGGGTTTTGACGATGCCTGAAATCAATTTTGGACTTTACATTTTGAAATTCACAATGCCAGATAATGCAAAAATGGAACTAACAAGGAAGGTCACCTTACTGTACCCCCGCAACCTGGGTTGAAAAAATGATATTTTGTAGTTCACATCAAAGTATAAATCCTCACACAAAATGGGGTACACACTTGCATATTTAAGGGGTGAAATTAATTCCTGAAAATCGGTGGTTTTTTCGTTTTTCGCTGATGTCTTCGAAACTAAAATAGATACGGCAAAAGTTTAAATAGCAAAGTTATTCATTTTTCAGTGCTCTGCAATAATACGTAGATGAAAATTATATAGAAATTGTTTATTTATTTTATTTTCATAAAAAAACGTCTTTTTTAATACATTTTCCTCTATTTTAAACTCATAATAAAGTTAATTGTTTCGACTCAAAATTCAATGATATCAATCTACATTCGTTTTTTCCGTCTCAAGAACTCATTAAACTGGAGAGTTATTTTTTCCAAATGCAAAACAGTGGCTAACCGAAATCTATTTTCCAAATATTGGCAACAACAGTGCCCTCTTAATCGACTCCTGGAGTGGACACTGTCCAGAAGTAGTTAATCCCCCAAAAAAACACTTACGTGTAAAAAACTACGCCAAGTACAGGAGTGCTGTGTATTCCTCTAATAAAAAGTATTGATATCAGATTATTGAGGCCAAGTACATAAGTGACTACATGTTTGCCTATTATATGATCTAGCACTGGCCCATCGTTTTAATTGTATTTTCAAAATTTCTTATAACGTTTTGACTACTGTTTTACATTACTACTGCTTCCTGTAGTTGATTATGATTTAATGGTCATTTAATAATTAATAAAACTTTAGGTGATTCATTATCGAGTACTACTTGGCGGGTCCGTGCATTTATTTGCGTTCATTATGCCAGTCATCAAACTCAAAACCAATGTCAACTTTCTATATACAGCTTATTAACAATAACTCGTAAAAAATAATCACGGTAAAAGCTTAATAACGAACATATAGTTTTAGAATACTATTAGTACGTTCAAAGTAAGTACTTTGGAATTCCTGGCACTGATCCGCCAAGTAGTACTCTATAAGGAATCAGCTAAAGTTTTATTAATTATTAAATAACCATTAAATCATAATCAACTACGGAAAGTAGTAGTAATATAAAAGAGTAGTGAAAACGTTATAGGAAATTTTGAAAATATAATTAAAATGATGGGCACGGACCCGCCAAGTAGTACTCGATAAGGAATCACCTAAAGTTTTATTAATTATTAAAAGACCATTAAATCATAATCAACTTCGGGAAGCAGTAGTAATATAAAAGAGTAGTGAAAATGTTATAAGAAATTTTGAAATTACAATTAACCCCCAGAGGCCACACCTCTTTCCAATGACGTAGAGACCACACGGGTGCAAATATGGTTTTTACTTTTTTAAATCGTAATTCCTTCTCTCTGGCTTAATCTTTTTTGATCGATAACGGTATAAATATGGAGTAGAATTTCCCTAGGAATTTGAATATTTCATTCGCAAAAGCGTAAAAATACATTATCACACAGATAAATAGGTTTTTTCAAAAAAGAAAAATGTTAAATTCGTTTTTTACGAAAAAGTTTGTATTTTATTTTTTAAGAGATACGTCAAAGACCCTTTTGGGAAAATAAAGGTAAAGACTTGTACTGAAGTGGGAAAAAAATCGTTTATTCAATAAATTATAAATAACTATTTTTAACAGGGGCTTGAAATAATGGTAATTTCGCAACTATGAAATATACTGTAGAATACAAAAAAATACTTTATTTTGAAAATGTCGCTTATAATATTCATATTTATTGTTTATATTATTAGTATTAAATTAAAAATATATATTAATTAATGTTATTAACGCAATTAACACATAATCCTGCTCGATGCTTGTCGCACATGCGCCAAAAGCAGGAGACGCACTTCATTCGCGTGCGAGTTGCCTGCTGACTTGAGGTACAGTCAAATTTTAGGTTAGGTACATCGATCATATTAAAATTTTATCATAGCGAGTAAGAGTACTTACGTATTGGACGACAGCAAATGAAAATATGCTTTTTATCGCGAAAACTCCAAAAAAAATGGCACCTTTCTTCTAACGCCGAAGCCACAGCGGTGCAAATGTGCACCTCGCCTACTTTTCGCTGCTGAATACACAATGGCTGTATGGCGATTGACGCCAAGCTGCTGCTCTACAGTTACACTAGCGTATAGACATAATTATCGTATAGGGTAGAAGACTCCACTGTACGTGTCCTACGAGAGAGGGGCATTTGAAATTTTTTGCCTGCACGATTTGCACCCGTGTGGCCCCTGGGGGGGTCAACTTGATAGGCCAGTGCTAGATCATGTAATAGGCAAACATGTAGCGACTTATGTACTTGGCCTCCATAATCTGATATCAATACTTTTTATTAGAGGAATACACAGCACTCCTGTACTTGGCGTAGTTTTCTACACGTTAGTGATTTTTGGGGGATATCACAAGTTTTTGTTGCTCAACGGGACACAGAAGCTCTAATCACTGAAATCTATATTGTCACAGATATAAATTGTAAATGCATTATGATGTCGCTAATCAGAAACATATATTGCGTCGTCGAAAATGTTTAGTGGCATATAAATATAATTTATAAGTCCCTTTTTTTTAGAAATGCATAAAGATATATACAAATTTTAAAAGGAAATATAATCTTCAGTGCATATAAGCTTCGTTAATAATGTCCAGCTTGTTGAAGCCGTGTGGTAAACGTAAGATAGGAGAGTGTGCTGGATTATTTACCGACCTCAGGCCGTGCGAACAACAGAGAGGATACTATAGTTTGAGCGAAGCGCCAAAGCGTCGCTCGTTGCACACTTTTCTGGACACTCTAGACTTCTACGTCCGACATCTAGATACAAGAAACTACAGCAACAGAGAGGATACTATTGTTTGAGCGAAGCGCCAAAGCGTCGCTCGTTGCACACTTTTCTGGACACTCTAGACTTCTACGTCCGACATCTAGATACAAGAAACTACAGAGCGCAATACCTGGACACCCTGGACTAGCATATCTAACACGTAGATACATGAAACTACGGAGCGAAACACCTGGACACCCTGAACTTCCACATCTGACACCTAGATGCAGGAAACTACGGAGCGGAACACCTGGACACCCTGAACTTCCACATCTGACACCTAGATGCAGGAAACTACGGAGCGGAACACCTGGACACCCTGAACTTCCACATCTGACACCTAGATGCAGGAAACTACGGAGCGGAACACCTGGACACCCTGAACTTCCACATCTGACACCTAGATGCAGGAAACTACGGAGCGGAACACCTGGACACCCTGAACTTCCACATCTGACACCTAGATGCAGGAAACTACGGAGCGGAACACCTGGACACCCTGAACTTCCACATCTGACACCTAGATGCAGGAAACTACGGAGCGGAACACCTGGAAATCCTATATCTCTAAAAACTATCACCTAAAATACGAGGAACTATGTCCACGCACACACATACGTACACGAATACACACGCGCTCCAAATGAAACATTTAATAATTCTATACTATTGTGAAAGCAGCCTTATGTCAACTGGAAATTCGGTGTGAACGGTAGCTTCACGTACAAAGTGTATTTGATTGTGTTGTGTATTCGTAAATTACCAACACCATCCAGAGTACAAATAGGTAAAGAAGGCAAAGCAGTCAGCGCCATCTGTCGTGTAAAAAAGTAGATGGACGTGCGAAGACGAGGACGACGACGACGGAACTGAAATAAAACCATCTCGCTCGCCATCTCAATATGCCCTGATCTCATACAGTAATCGTATTGAACGTGGTGGCAATCAATTCAAAACCCTAAATTCCTATAGTGAATGTATCAATAACTTTTCCTCATATATAGCGGTTCATAAGATATTTC
>NW_014333144.1:40598-62249 GCF_000341935.2 Cephus cinctus | reverse complement strand
TCTCGGCGCGCTGCGCCCTGTACAGCCGGTTGCCTGTACTTGGCGCGAGACTCGACCGAGTTCTTAATATAGTAACTCCTCCTAACAAAAAAATTGTATTAGAAATTATTCCAAAAGGAACAACAGGACAAATACATCCGTTAGATGTGTTTGGTTTTCGAATATGGAAAAATTTTGTTAGGCATTTTTCAGATGTAGTAATTCTTTCCGGTAACAATGTAAATCTGCATTTAAGAAATAACATCATTAAACTGCAGTCACTTGTTCACAATCAACTTTCTTCCCCACGTTATATTAATATGTTTAAATATGCATGGTACAAAAGTGGCTACACAGAAAAAGCACCCCCTGAGTTCATTAATCCGGTGACGTTTGGTTTTGGAGATAATTCGGAACCACGATGTCACATTTGTGGTGATTTAGCTGTTATAACATGTTCGTGGTGCAAAAAACCTTTGTGTCACAACCACTTCTTTGAAGAGTATCATTATTGTAATAAATATATTCCATAATATGAAAGTGAAGAAACTGATAAGTGTATGGCCTGCTTTTTCCTTCTGCTTTCATGAGTACTAGACATCTTAATAGCTCTAATACATGAATTAAAGGCTTCTAGTAAATAAAACGAAGACATGTATATTAAATAAAGTTTTATATAGAATGGAAAATTGAAAAATCATTCAATTTTGAGTCGAAACAATTAAGTTTATTATGACAAAATAGAGGAAAATGTATAAAAAAACCCGTTTTTTATGAAAATAAAATTAATAAACAATTTCTATATAATTTTCAACTAAATATTATTGCAGAGCACTGAAAAATGAATAACTTTGCTATTTAAACTTTTGCCGTATCTATTTTAGGTTCGAAGATATCAGCGAAAAACGAAAAAACCACCGATTTTCAGGAATTAATTTCATCCCTTAAATATGCAAGTGAGCACCCCATTTTGTGTGAGGATTTATACTTTGATGTGAACTACAAAATATCATTTTTTCAACCCAGGTTGCGGGGGTACAGTAAGGTGACCTTCCTTGTAAGTGGGTATAGCGAAACTTCAGCTACGAATTTCTTACGCGATATAATCTCTAAAGTTCAGTGGTCAATAAGTTTATAGCTCACAATTCACTGAATTCACTGCTTGTCATTGGAAACCTCGACAGCTGACAACGCGGACTGTTCGTTGTCTGCTGGGATCGGCAAGGATGCATCCTTTTTAACACTGTGGTCGAATGTGCTGTGGGCTTTTTTGACAGCCACAACCCGGATGATTCTGTTAGCCCCTCGGTGAAGCTTGATCACTCTATCCGTGACCCATTGCAATGGCGGTAAGTTATTCATTTCCTTTCCTCCCTTTCCTTATAGCTGCATCCCCGATAGGGGACATATGCCAGTAACTGGTCCCAATAATCAAATTTGGAAGTTCAACAATAGATGGCGATGTACCTTGCGAGACGCGCCTTATTCAACTCAGCGTGAGGACCTACAAAGTTTATACACCGAATCCGAACAGTGTTGGGCGAAATCCGTATAAATAAGCACTCAAGTTTTCATATGAAAACCCATTGGTGAATGCCGCTGGAAGCTGGGCGCGAACCCCGAACCTTTCGGTCCTGAATCCGCTACCCTAACCACTGGGCTACGGCCGCCCCAAGTTATTCGTTTTAAACACCACTGTGGTCCCTTCCTTGATGGTTGGTTGTCCTGTGGTCCATTTGTAACGAATTGTCACTTCGTTGATGTATTCACGATACCAACGTAACCAAAAATGTTAATGGACTTGGTGAAGATATTGCTAGTTCGAGAAACAATTCATCGGAGTGTCTCTGAGATTTTGTTCTGGCAAGCTCGTTAATGAATCGCCAATGATGAAATGCCCAGGTGTCAATACAAGAAGGTCGTTAGGGTCAAAGGAGAAGGGAGTTAAAGGACGTGAATTCAGAATGAGTTCTATTTCTATTATGAACGTATTAAAATCCTCGTAAGTAAAGAAGTTCGTTCCAATTACCCTGCGAAGGTGATGATTGGAATTAGGCGCCGTTGCTGAGATAAAGTGCCACGTGACACCTGCGCGAGTTGCAAAAACGGTCATCCTTTGTCGGTGCTGCTTGTCCTTCAATAACGAGTACAGTTCCTTGATATCATTATTGGCTCTGACGAAGTTAATACCATTGTTAGAGTAGATGTCAAAACAGATCCCACGTCGGGGAAAAAATCTGCATAACGCTGCCAGGAATGCGTGCGTTGAGAGGCTGCTAACTACCTCGAGATGTACTGCTTTGACTGCTAGGCACACAAAGACGGTAACATAAACCTTGACTCGGTTTGGATTTCTGTGTCGCTTTTTTTTTAACGAAGAATGGTCCGCAGTAGTCGATTCCGACTCTGCTAAATGTTTGAGCCTGAGTTACTCGTGCAGCTGGTGAATGGCCCATCAGGTAGGCGTTTGACGATGATTAGAGTTTAGAGCATGTAACACATGTTCGAAGAATCTTACGGATTGTTTTGCGTGCATCCAGTAACCAATATCGCCGTCGTAACGCATACAAAGTGGTCTGTATTCCAGCGTGGAAGTGTGTATGATGGACGATATTGCAGCCGTTTATGACTTCCGGTGGCAGAATTAGAGAACACTTGTCGACGATAGATTTTGTAAAAAAATACGTCAAATTGAAAAAAAGGACTAGCAGAGAAATACGAAGATACGTATCGTCTTATTTCGCCCGGATAACATTCACACCAATTTGCTTCCCTTTGCAACTTCCGGTGGCGAAGTTAGAGTCTCTTGTTGATTCTGGATGTTGACTCAAAAACATGCCTCCAGGAACACGAAGACACCAAAATCTACGGCGAGGAACACGAATACTCCAAAATCTACATCCAGAAATACGGAAAAAGTTCCAACTTGTAATACAAAATAGCATTGCAATATGTTTTAGCCACCGTGTACGGATTTGCGTCTGACTGAACGCTTACGTCATAACAATTGCAAATCATGAGTTTGGTGTGTAGCTGTTGCACGAAGCTAAGACGTTTTGCCAATACCTAATTCTGTCAAAAAATGACAAAATTTCAAACGCAAATATCTCCTTTATCACGTATGCTATCCGTACGAATTTTTTTCGTCTTTATTATTTTTTCTTGCTCCACAACTTTAGCATTTATATTTTTTTGATATCATTTAAAATGACAAAGATAATTTTTTAAAATTGCGAACGGAAATTAAATGGACAATAATATTACACCCATTCGATACACAATCAAAAAATATTTAATAGTCGTTACATCAGATTTTCGAAATTGTAATGATCATTTACCGACAGTCCCCAGAAATCAATATAGTATATATACATATAATAAAAGAAAGTGTAGTGTATTTGTGCGCGTAGCTTCAACTCCACACCAACCGCTGGAGCCCCATGAGGGTTAAATGGTGTGGTAGCATACCATCCCCCATCGAACAAGTTTATGTTTTGGAATGGATATCCTTTCAGAATATTTCAGGATATTGGGAAAATTCTGTTTTTTTCATACAGCGTTTCTCCTGTTGTGAAGCTAAACGTACTTCTCTCTTTTCATTTGATTCATTTTTTCGCTGTCTAGAAAGTTCCAGAAAATTCAATAGAATTCCATAGAATGCTCCAAAAAATTTTGGAAGGTTTCAGAGAAATCTAGAAAGATCCAAAACAATTTGGAAAAATCTAGAAAAATCAATAGAAATCCATAAAATGTTCTAGAAAGTTGGAGAAAATTCGATAGAATTCAGATTTCCCTTAATATTTGTCACGAGCACGATCTTACATACAGGTCTTGATACTTTTCCAATTTCGCGTGATGGGGGATGAAAGCTTACGCTAACATTTTTTGTTTCCCGACGCAGCGACTAGTTAGCGCTGCGGTAGAGTAATGTTGCGAACACAACCTCTAAATTTTCTTTCTTATCATGACGAAGCCGTGTGCTGTACCGAAGTGTAGAACGGGCTACAAGAGTACTGGCACATGTCCTCCATTGGGGATACAGTCATAAAGAAAGGAAGAAAGGAAAGGAAGGAAAGGGCTACAAGAGTGAAAAAACGAAACGTTCCGTATTGCGTGTGCCAAAGGACGTAAAGCAGCTCAAAACATGGGAAGCAGCCATTCCTGGTAATGTGAATCTGCGGGCTATGCACGTCATATGCGAAAAACATTTTGAAGACCGATACATTTGTCCCGAGTGGATAAAATATAATTCGAATGATAAATTAAAGATCATTGCAAAAGTAAGTTTATTGACAAATTTTATGTACGATGTAAGAGAGCTCCAAATACAATAATATTTTTCTATATTGCAAACTCCCTATAAGTATCCACAATTTAGTGAACTTCCTGTACCAACAAGGTTTGATGAAAACCTGGACGACAAGAGGGCTGTTGACTCGATAATGAAGTTTCTGGATGCTCTAAGTCTTACAAGCCCAATCGACACTTACGCTAGGACTGTCAGGATTTCATTGGTTGAATATTTAGCTCCTCTGTCATCGATTGGGGATGCTGAGGTCACAAAACATGATTTAGAAGTATCGGATAAAGTACAATGTCTTGCACTTTCAGTAGAGGAGTCTTCTGATGTAGACGGTTTGTATTTTTGTATACAGGGTGTTCCGAAATAACCTGACCCGGTGGGTATGGCGGTGACCGGGAGGCTTCACTGATCACGAAAATGACCTTTTTATCCAGAAGGTCATAGTTTTTAAATGGGAGCAGGTCAAAGTTGACCAATCAGAGCGAGACGTCAAGAGAAACGTAGGCACCTGCAAACTCTGAGTTTTCTTCCCTCGCTTTTGTGTCTCTGTGGCATCGGGCAGGATGACGTCAGTCGAAAACATGCCTATCGGATGTCACTCGCTGAGAACAGAGGTTCTCAGTTGAAAAGTCAAGCATTAACTGAAAACTGCAATGTCCTATGATAATGCCATTTGACTTACACAGATATGTCTGTGACATCTTACGTAGGTTATTCTGATCTCGCCTTTCTTTCATTGATCTGCAGCGATTCGTGCTACATCTCGTTGACGAATCGCAATAAAATGCAAATGCAATTGACGACTTTTCATATTTATAAATCATATTCCTTAAGAGTTTATATTCCTTGTAAGATATAACACAGATCTCTCACAGTAAGTAAATCCGAAATCTATCTCCCGTTGAATTACACGTGAAAGTTGAATAACTCCTCGCAGCCGGAAAAAAATTAAAATTTCTGCTGCTGTGACCGAATCAGTTTTTGTCTATCTGAAGGTGAAGCATGTATAATCCTCCATCGGATGTAGCAAGAATCGCTGGAGATCAATGGAAGCAAACCGAGATCAGGTTAATCTACGTAAAACGTCACAGAGATTATCTGTGTAAGTCAAATGGCATTATCATAGAACATTGCAGTTTTGAGTTAGTGCTTGACTGTTCAACTGAGAACTTCTGTTCTCAGTGAGTGACATCGAATAGGCATGTCTTCGGCTGACGTCGCTCGAAGCCACCGAGAAACAAAAGCGAGGGAAGAAACTCAGAGTTCGTAGGTCATTTTCGTGATCAGTGAAGCCTCCCGAACACCGCCATATCCACTGGGCCAGGTAATTTCGGAACACCCTGTATATGGAGAAAATGTAATTATGGTTTCCATGTTTTATTTTTGTATGTATTCCAGATATCTCAGAGAATAGATTACCTCCTGGTGACAATGGGGAAATGGTTTTAGCAATTTAATTCGCAGCCAATGGATCCGTCAACGTAGTTGATTTATTCGCAAAGTGTGCTTCTTCTTCAGTAGGGTAGCCTCCTGATGTGATGTACCAGTATGTATTTTTGCGCATCTATATGAAATATAATAAAATTTAATCAGTTTTTATGTTTTATTTCTCTTTGTTTTGTGGATATATCAAACAATGGATTATCTATCATTGACAATCGTAAAATGGTATTGGAATGAGGGGGAAAGTCCTTGGGGGAAATCTGCTTATCAATAGCAGTTTAACAAGGTTGAGAACGAATGACAAGCAGTATTTACTTGTTTCAAGTGTTACTATCAGAGAAAGTAAGTTTAAATTCTTATTGATACTTACTATGGCTATTGTGAATTGACGATGATCGAGAATATGATACTGCTTTTGATTTGTTTATGAATGAATTTTTTATGAACTTAACAAACTAAAGTTACTTACCTTCCTTTAAAAATCGGAGTAACTGAAAAAAAGAGAATTAAAAATGAATATGTATTGTTTAATAATGGACTTTCAACGAACTTAACAAACTAAAGTCAGTTACCTTTCATTAGAAATTGGAATACCTGAAGAAAAGAGAATAACAAATTGATGTGTGTGTGTGGATTACGACTCAGGCCCAGACGCCATGACACGAAGCGCAACGATCAGCTGACGCGTTGGCGAAAAATGCTTACAAATTACTTAAAAAACTTATAATAAATTAACAGTGGATTTTGTTCCATAGTGTTCCGACTGAATTTGATGGTAGATTTTGACCCTGGGTCAATATAACCTAAAACACGTCACAATATACATATATATCTATATATCAACAAAGATCGCTTCGTATTATTCTGTATTAATTTAATGTATAAATGTATAGATGAAGGAATAAATGCGTATGAAGGAAGTATGGGTGTATATATTCATAGATGTAATAGAATTAGATAATTGACTATTATCCTAATTGGGGACGCTAGAAAAGAATACTGTAATGGATTATCGACTGAGATCCCAGATAATTCCAAAAATGTCCATAATATTGCAGGACAAACGGGTTAGTTAACCCCTCCTCGTTACTTATCGTGCAAATTAAGCCTCCAACCGTTTAGCTCTTCCCTTTTGCCTTTAGCACGGAAAAAGGCACACGTGTCAATTTTGAAGCACGATAGGTAACTCAGCGAATTTATTAACTTGATCATCTTTTCATTCAAATAGTCATATTATCTGTATTTCTTTTTCATATATACAGCTAGCCAAACTACTTAGGCAATAGATCTATTTTACTAGATCAGTTATACAATATCAATTAACTGTTAAAGGACAATCCCGAAGGGAACATAACACGTACTGTACACTATGCACATCGCTGTAACTAATTGCAACATTGAAAAGGAAATATCATCAAACAAGCTTCCAGATTTAACTGCCTACCACCGAATTATAACTACAATAGCAAAGTTATTAATATTGAGACGTTTTACGATTTTAGAGGATTAGGAATCACGAGACTTTTTATAAATGTGTACACTTATAATTGTGTACAGTCTTTCTTATTGTACCGCAGGACACAAGAAGTGTATTTGATTATCTTTTCCCTATACTAGCTTCTAGGAGTGGGAAAGAGATAGCTGGAACTAAAATACAGCAAATTGCACATGCGTCCCGTGACTGTAGGCCAGCTGATGATTGAGATGATAATGATTCAGAATTCACAGATGATCGCAATGACCCCCGATTGCCGAATCTCTTATCTTGATGATAGTTTAGACTCAGACAGCTACTAATCACAATGACATTGGGAGCTGAGCCTTTTAGGTGGGTTGTATTGAGGTGGATCTACAATCCTGACAGTTCTACTACAATAACTTCACTGCAGAATGATGCAGAGGTATTTGGGATGTCCTTCCTGAGGCTAGGGGGTATCACAATGATTCCTTAAGCCTAGTATGGACTGTGAGGAACTTAGACAGCTACTGATCACAATGATATTGGAAGCTGAGCTTTTTAAGGAGAGAGGCTTGGTGTTTTTGATCGATTTCTGATAGCTCCGGCATAATGACTTTGCTACAGAAGATCTACATGGATAGCAGATTTCCTGATACAGAGATGAGATACAATGCTCTCCAAGACCAGGAATTGCCAAGGATGAGTTCCCATAGTTTGCAGTACAACACTGTTCACTGGTTCGCTCTGGAATGTGGAATAGATTCCCTACTCAATTCTTGATGATTATACTTCCGAAATCGTTACTGCTTCGTGTCGTCTTTTGGTATACACGAACTTTAACAACGAACGAGTCGAGTAGGCCGAATCTGTCGAGGAAGTCGTTGCTTATATTCTCGAGGGGAATACGTTATTTTTATTGGGGATAACGATTTTTATTCTCCCATGGTGTTAACGTCGCTTTTTAGATTTGGTATTTGATATATTATTTAATTTCACCATTTGATTTGACACATTGAATTAGCGGCTTCTTCAACTACCGGTTTACTGGTTTTTCTATCGTATTTGGCGCGTGCCGGCAGGTAAAGCTTGTTTGTGTTGATTCCAGTCACACGACTGGAGTTTGGTTTCCAGGAATGTTAAAGCGGGTTTACGCCAAGCGAGCATCGAAGCGAGCGAGCGAGCGAAATTATGTAATATTAGGAATTTAAAAAATCTGTTTTTCCTTTTCTTTATTTTTTAGGATTTGAGAAGTTTTCTCAGATACTATTATGCACATCCACAGTGCGCTGTGCAGTGTTATGGGGGGTTCTTGATGTATCCACCATCGAGAATTGGATGATTAGAAAGGAAAAGCGATAGAGGACAGGGGGTATAAGAGCGGAACGTTACAATATATATGTCAAAACTTATCCAATTCTCGATGATAGATACGTCAAGAGCTCCAAATAGGAATACACAGCGCACTGTCGATGTGCATAGTAGTATCTGAGAGAACTCCTCAAATTCTAAAACTCCTATCGACTTCTCACAGCGACACCAATAAAGGAAAAGGAAAATAGGACTTTTAAAGGCCATTCTACAATGCAACGGGACACGGAACACGTAAGCGGCGCAGTATTCAATTGTATATTTGCAAAATTCCACTAGATCCTGCAATTAAGAAGGAGAAAATCGTTTTTAAAACCGAGCTTTTACTAAATCTCTACGATTTTGGCTACGTCTCGGACATAGCAATAATACGGAAGCGGTTGGTGGGGTCATTACGTGTTTTACGGAGCACGGAACGTGATGAGTAGCATCGATCATGCCCCGTTCCGTGCACTGTAATGGGCTTAAGGCCATTTTACAATGCAACGGATCACGTAACACGGAAGAAATAACCAATAAGACATTCAATTGTATATTTACCTAATTCCATTGGATCCTCCAATCAAGAAGGAGAAAATCGTTTTTAAAACCGAGAGTTTACTAAGTTTCTACGATTTTGGTGACGTCTTGGACATAGCAACGATACGGAAGCGTATCGTTGAGTATCGTTACTATGTGTTTTTAACGCAAGCCGTTGGAGATTACGGAACGTGGCATGCTCGATGCTACTCATCACGTTCTGTGCTCCGTGAAATACGTAATATTTCGCCAATATTTCTATGCGTGAAATGTCATTACCTGTCACCTGTCATTACCAACTCTATAGGCGAGGTCATTATCAATATCGTTAGAGAAATCAAATTTCTCTACGATAAAAGACATCGTGACTTTAAAAATAAGGTAATGATTTACTTATGTGTAAGAATAAACGCATACACATTTTTTTAAATATTTATATATTGACAGATCATGACAGGTGACAGGTAATGACATTTGACACGTCACACAGACAAGGCGTCACCAAAATTGTAGAGACCTAGTAAACGCTCAATTTTAAAAACGATTTTCACCTTTTTGATTGGAGGAGCCAATGGAATTAGGTAAATATATAATTGAAGATCTTATCGCTTATATGTTCCGTGTTTCTTTGCATTGTAGAATGGCCTTCACCGTGACAATCATAATGTACTATTTTGCAACGCTGTATGGAAAGTATACAGTTTTTGCACCAAAAAACAAGCACAAAATGGTCCATTCTTGATAAGTTCAGAGTGTGCAGGAATCGTAACATTCCCGCACGACATTTCATGCGGGACTTGTATCCCGCCCTTGAAGTAACCGCTAGTCCAATCAGTCAAATCAAATAGTCACATCGAATAATAAATCAAATTATAAAATCCAAAGAGCGACGTTAACACTTTGGGAGAATAAAGATCGTTATCCCCACTAAAAATAACGTATTCCTTTCGAGGATATAGGCAGCGGCTTCCTCGATAGGAGATCACTCTGTTTTCAAATACTGATTCCGCCTCGACTCGCGCGTTGTTAAGGAGGTTCGACCGTAACTTGCTAGATCAGTGGTGGGGTGAAGAAATTGGTATAAAGACGCTGTAATCGTAGCCCCCCTGTGCAGTTCATAAAAATGGAATTTATCGTGGACGTACAACGTTTCAAGAAACCGTCGAACGAGTTTGTCCTGAAGGAGCTATCCGTGATTGGAGTCGACAACAATTTCTCCGAACCTGCAACGTTCCTGTTTCAACCACCTTGTCCATGGAAGCATCTTCCGGCTAAATACAAAAGTATAAATTTATGGTTGGAGCGCAATTTTCATGGTATATCCTGGAGCGCTGGGGACATTGCTTACAATCAAGCTAGAAACATTCTTCGAGTTATTCTGCAAAATGCATCTAAGATCTATGTAAAAGGATTGGAGAAGAAAGTTTGGTTGGGAGCTTTCATTGAACGAACCGAACACATCGCGGATCTGGGAGATCTGGGATGCCCTTCGCTGCAAAATCTGCGAAAGAACTTACTCACTCGCTGTTCGCATCATCATGCCTCCCATTTCCAATGTTCGATGGAAAACGTTAAATTATTAAGGAATTGGTTGTTGTTGGAATGTATTTTTTGATTGTGAATAAAGACATAAGATATAATAACAAGTTGTATATATATATATTTATTTAACACGTATACATAGTATTAAGAGCACGATTACAAACATTGAAATTCAATCTGATTATACTGCCCACCGAGACAGCGCATGAGGAGTCGATCTTCGTCGACAGCACGCACCATGTTTTGGAACAAATTGTTATCGTCTTTCAAGACTTTAGACACCCTCGCTGGTAGAAATGTCGAGAAGCTGTTTTCAATGGCGACGATTACTCTCGTTCCGTATTTTGTTTCAATTTTCCGAATACAACTAATCTTGTATTCCTTTTGAATCTCTAATTCCGCAAACTTTTTCGTTGGAAGAAATGAGTCCAAACGAGCCACTTTGTTAATTGTCGAGAAGTCCATTGCGTTCAATTAATATCGAATTTCTTCAAATTTATTAGGAGATTTTTACGACCTTTTCTAGCTTCGATCAACTGTTTCACTTCTCTGACATTCCTTAACAGTAACTGTACTCGAACTCGCGTTGTCTCCTCTTATTCGGTATCAGCCAAATTGTTGCAACAAACTAACGAAGGTACGTTCAGCTCCTCCTTTTATAGGAAACTATCAAGGGTTAAAAAATGGGGATGGGAGGTTTCGCAGATTTCTAGGAATCGAATCGCCTACACCGCATTCTCGACGCACGACTCTGCGAGATAACGTTCTGTATTGCGCATTCGAACAACCGATACATAGATGACTTTGAACTCGCCGGTGCTCTCGCACGAAGCTGGGGGATGGGGAATTTACGAAGCTTCTCAGTGGGTTGACGAAGCTGACGAATCGGGGGATGGGGGATTCTCAATGGGATGAGGAGGTCGAATCGCCTGCCGTCCGAAACCTGCATGGAAGGGTATCGTTTTTCCTGGAATCAACCTCGACGCAAAAGTCGCCGAAACCGCTTTTCGGCACTGCGCTCAAAGGGTATGCCGCTCGTCTCTCTCTCTCTCTATCTCTCTCTGATTCACCGATGCTACGCACTAGCCTGCGCGATGAAGTTAGGGACAAAAGTTCTGGAAAATTCCTGGAGGATTGCATCAGCGATGCTGCGCAATTCTGCGAGATAACGTTCGAGGTCAAACGGGCTGAGGGCTGACGTCCGAAACCTGCACGCACGTGTACGGGTCCGTCGAAGCTTCTGGATGGCTTTCCGGGGTGGGGGGCAAGGGGCTGTCTCAATACGTCGCGCGAGAGGACCGCCGGCTCTGGGAGCGATCCTTCCCGACTTAGCACGGACACGAACCGTCGAAGCTTCCAGAATGTTCTAGAAGGTTCTAGAATGTTCTAGAAGGTTCTCGATCGTGCGTAATTCCTAGAATCGAGCGCAAGATTCCCGGAATATGACGCAAAATTCCCGGAATCGAGGTGTCCTGATGACGTCAGTTCCATAAATCGTAGAGCTCACGACGGTAACTTAGCACGGATACCCACCTTCGAAGGCTCTGGAGTGTCGGTATAGGTCGGTGCAGGAATCTGTATCCAGAACTCCCCAACTTATACTACTCGCCTTTTCGACACGCACCCAAGAACGTGTACGCGTGTGAATGTGAGAAAATTTTGCGAATGGTGTGGAGCGTCATGCAATCCACCGAATATAAAGGGTGTTCGTTATGAAACGCACTGTAGTAACACTATTACATTCCTTTTCAAATTCTAATGAATACGTGTATTTTCATTTTTTATTTCATATATCAAAATTTCGAGATAATCAAGGTTGAAGTTGCAGTAATGCGACCAATCGGAACGCGTTTAAACGGAGCGTAGATGACGTCGCGAGCCAGCCCGCAAGACCTGCTTGCACTAGGCCAGTAACACTAAGAGTATCGTCGTTGTGTCTCTGTTTATCTGCAAGTAGTTGAGTAAGATACGAGAGACGATACTCTTAGTGTTATTGGCCTACTGTAAGCAGGCCTTGCGGGCTGACTCTGGACGTCATCTACGCTCCATTTAAACACGTTCTGATTGGTCGCATTACTGCAACTTCAACCTTGATTATCTCGAAATTTTGATATATGAAATAAAAAATGAAAATACACGTTTTCTTTAGAATTTGACAAGGAATGCAACGGTCTTACTACAGTACGTTTCATAACGAACACCCTGTATATATATGTATATTCTCTAGTGCAACGCTGCCAAGTCAATTCTGGATCGCGGCGCAGTGATCTGTCCCGTTCGCGAACCGAAGTTTTACATCGATTTATTTATTTATTTCATCGATAACCCCATATTATCATTATACTAACTTATTGGGCACGTTTTCAAGTATCGGATGTTAATTTTTTCATTGCCTGAAGGTGGGTAGTTCCGTGTAAAAAAATTAGAAACCTAACCCTTATACCATCTTGCGTCATATACGCAATGCACAAGATCCTGAAAACTCGCTACTTCAAGTTCACATATCTCAATTCGTAGACGGTGAATCTCATACGAATTTCAATGCAAGTCGTGTATCATATTTCTCATGCTGTATGCCAAATTTCATTTTAAAAAGTTGGAAATTAATTTTAATATAAGATACTATCAAACCTCCTTAAGACTCGGGTAAACCGGAAGACGACAAGAAGTAGTAAAAATTTAGAAAGTATAATTGTGAAGGAATAGTTAGGGAATTTATCCTGCACTCCAAAACAAACCAGGGAACAGTATTGTGCTGCAAACTGTGGGAAGCCATCCTTGGCAATTCCTAGTCTCAGAGGACATTCTGTCTCATCCCTGTATCAGGAAACCGGCCATCCTTATAGATATCCTGCAGCAAAGTCATTGTGTCGGCGCTTTAGAAATTGACCAAAAATCCACCTAAAAACGAGTCAGCAACCAACGTCATTGTGATTAGTAGTTGTCTGAGTCGAAACCTTCCAAAAAGTAATAGGTTCAGCGAACGGGGATCATTGTGATCATCTATGCGTCCTGAATCATTATCATCTCGACCTTCAGTTGGACTATAGTCTTCGGACGCATTGTGCAATCTGTTGTATTATAATTCCAGCTATCTCTTTCCCACGCCTAGAAGCTAGTATAGGGAAAAGATAAACAAAAACACGTCTAGTCGCTTGCGGTACAATAATATAACTGTACACAATCATAAGAGTAAAATTATAGGACAATATAGCGCAATCATTTAATTTTAAAACTCAAGTGTTATCTTCCTTGCAAAGACGCCTGCCAGTGCATAAATCCTTTTAAAAAGTCTCGTGATCCCTAACCCTCGAAAATCATGAAACGTCTCAATATACCTATGTATATGTATTGTAACGAATGAAAAAGATAAGATATACAGGGTGAGTCGTTTAACTCGGCACAAATGAATATATCAGAAAGGAATCATTTTACGAAAAAATGTTCGAACAAATTTTGTTTGGTTTCGAGGGGGAAAGAAAATGCTGTGTCGTTTTTTTTTAATCGCGACGGTTTTTTAAACACTTATAATATTATTTGGCAATATTAACAATAAATAGGTTACTTACGCAAGAAAAGAACATTAATTCACTTTTTTGTTCTCTTCCGATTTTCATATCTACATTACTAACAATCCCGGGGTCTACGCTTGATGTTGAAATAACATCGAAAATACTGGTCATATTAAAAAATGTTTCAGACAAAAGTTAATTGACTTTTTATATAGGATAACAGTCTGCAATAAAAAATATAGGTTTCTATTTAAAAAACAAAGTTAACCTTGGGAAGACCTTGAAAACCGCCGTAAATACAAAATAACGGCACAGCATTTTTTTGCCCACTCGAAACCAAACGAAATTTGTTCGAACAAATTTTTTCGTAAAATCCTTTCTTTCGGAGATATTGGATTGTGCCAAGTTAAACGACTCACCCTCCTGTATACTCTAAGGCGCGATAGGATCTTTCGCTTACAATTGACTCGATACTCTTTCCGAATACGAATACTACGCAATACGAAACAAACTATACTTATTGTTAGTGAAATGCCGGATGGGCGCCAGACTCATCGTTGCGTCACGATACCGAAAGGAACTACCCGGAAAATATGAAAAGAGATCCGACTAGCAGGAACGAACGAAAAGGTATGGTAGAGGGGCTGGCATCGACGCTGATGTTAAAGAAAGGAGACATAGAGGAAAAGGTAATGAGAAGAAATCAGATTGAGAACCCATGAAATTCAGTAACAGAGAACAGTGCACATTGGCCATTTTATTCAGGGACTTCAAATAAAATAAAATTAACAATTTAACAATTTCGAGAATGAAAATAAATATCACCCGAGACAAGGTCCTCTTCGGGACACATGAAACAAAGTAAACGCAAAAGAAAAAATCACGCGAGACAAGGTCCTCTACGGGACACGTTAACAATATTCGCAATAGAAAAGATAATTACTACAAAAGCTACACAAGATTCGAGAGAACGCGAAAACGAAAAATATATAACGTAGATTAACGAAAAGACAATACGTTAACTCACGAGACGCGTGGAACACGGATTCGTTCAACAGTTTTCCAGGGTCACGGAGGCATTATTGTAAACTCAATAATACATTTCGAAAATACAGAAATTAATAACGGAAGGCACGGAATCTTTTCCTGGCTGGCGAAACGCGAACATCTCCTAGGCCAAAATCGAGAGTAATAAACGAAACAGATCTCAACGGGGCAATTCACGGAAGCCAAGATAGAAAAGATTTCGCCTCTTAGACAAAAGTGCTTACCTAAGCTTTACATTTCGATACTAGGTGCGGGACAGTTACTTTAGCGAGACCGGCCAAAATGTTGTGAAATACTGTGTTGTGAAAATAAATCTTAACTGATATTACATTTTGTCATTACAATATTAATTAATTATTTCAGTAACCTAACTATTGAAATATTTCAAAAACCTTATTGCTATGCGAACTGTCAGTTTGCGCTTATGGGAATCGGTCACAGTCACGTGTCATTTTTTGAAGAGGGCACACTGCCGTGTCGGCCACTTGCGGCCAACTTCTGCTGGTGCGTTTCTACTGACTAACTCTGTATGCGTCAACTGCAACGCAGATTCACGTCGTTTGCCGGATAACATGTAATCGTACAAATATGTTCATCCGTTTCCTGTAATTCTCTGATATAATGCTACCATATTCAACTTACGATGACTAATAACACGCCGATATCATTGTAACGGATAGAAAAAAAGAGTTTCATTTATATAAAGAAATTGCGATTCAGTTGTTACGATTTACGTTTATGTTTAGAAAATGCGTTTATTAGAGATTAGATATAGGTGTTAAAATTTTACGCATAAGCATTTTACAGAGTGGCTCGGGGGCGACAACAGACGGGTGACCATCCCCCCAATGGGGGGAGCGCGCGTATACAGGGATAAGTATTGACCGCGACCTGTCTGTCTTAACCCTTTTAGTGCCGGACAACGATATATCGTCATTCGCTACATTTGCAAATTCGTCCGGTTATTCTCGCATAGGCACCGGTTTTTCGCCCGGCACTAAAAGGGTTAAGTTTCCTGGAAGCCATGCTGAAGTTTATTTTGAGATAATAAAGCGATAACACGCCAACTTCCATCAGTTACAATCATATCGGTCAATGATAACATATTTTTAATGAATTTCGTTCGCGATAGTTAAGTATTTTTATATAAACGTGATAAAATGCGTTCAAGAATAGTTACTCCCCCAAGTGAAAATTGAAATATTGCATTTTGTATCGTATTCTGTAACACATGCAACCGGACGTTATTGAAACGATTAAGCTTCTCAACTGACAAATGAAAATAGTTTTGAATTGATGGAAAAAGCAAGTTCAAGCAATGTAATGCCGTTTTAATGAAAAATTAGTTGCACCTGTTAGGAGTGGTTCATCCCTTAAAGGAGGTTCTTTTCGAAAAACGCAAAGACACGTATCTTCTACTTTTTAACTCTTCCAAATGCAATTGGTTTCATTAAAATCCGTTCGACAGTTTTTTGTTATACAAATTTGGCAACTTTCAACAAATCAGCTGATTATCTAAACAAATTGTGATTGGCTGATTCACTGATCCGCATGAGCAATCATAGGTTGTAACGTTTGTCGATAGTGGAATTTCGTTCGCTTTTTATGAGTGTACGAAATGGGATATAGGTAAGTGGTCGGGGCTGGAATCTTTAAGAACTTAGGCGACACAGGATTAAATGGTAAAATAAAATAACAAATATTTATTAAATTATCAGTTACAGGTACAACAGTTTTCAATGTGCGTCAATTACAATCGCCTAATATGAACGTCGGTATTGCAGGAAAGGATTGTCAAGGAAACGGCCTATATTTGTTTGTTTATTTCTATTTCTCTCGGACCTGCCTTTGAGAAATAAAGGATGCGCCTGCGTTAGTACGGTAGCCTTAGTGGCGCTCTGTCTATCTATTAGCTATGGCACTGCGTGCGAATTGACTAATCATCGCGAGGATAATAAATCGAAATCAATATGGCGTCAACTGAAGTTTCTGAGGTAGATCGTGGTGCTCTGCTCCGAATTTTGACAATATTTCTCTACACGGCGGGCTCGGCGGAATAGCGAGCGCTAATATGCTGTAACCGCCGACAAAATTATGAACAATGATTTTATGTAATTGGTATGCTCTATCCCAAAGGATATAAATCGAGCTCAAACACTTTATACGATTTTAATATGCGTTATCCTTTCGGATTTAAGTCACGCTTACTTTGTTATTACTCACGTTGCTGTACTTTTTGAATTCTGAAGAATATTGAAATTGATTTAAAATGCATTATTTAGTTAATTAAAATGCTAGATTGATTAGCGAGAAGCGCTAATCCTCTATCGGATTTTATTTCTATTATTTTCCGCGGATTAACTTTCGGGAGCTGTTTTTCATCTACCGGCTATTGTTGACCCTGGCCACGCGTCTTTACTGTTTACTTGAAACGAATGCGCTCTCAGTACAGGAGTACTGAGAGGTTGATCTATTTTTCACGTTACAAGGTATATTAAGCCTTCCTGACAACGGGGAGCTTCAGTATTGGAGACTCTTAACTTTGATGATGCAGATTGAAATGTTTGCGAAACGTTGGCACAAAGATGAACGGACACGACTTCCATCCGGAAACCATGAGTATTAATGCATTTTTCATTATTTGTTATAAGAATTAACCTCTTATTGGTTTCATTTAAATATCCGAATTGTAAATATGCGAAACTGCAAAAATCGCACTGAGAGAGCCCGACTTTAGAGGTTCATTTCACTCCTTAAAACCGTTTTTCCGTTGATAAAAAAATTCGTGTTGCCTAGTTTTTCGTTCTGTATAACATATTTGAGTTTCATCAAAACCGGAGCAGGACACCTGGGATTGTAAGCTATTTAAAGCACACCATTACAATAGGTATTCAAATTTCTTATTGATAGAATCGGTTGTAGTGAGCTATAGAACAGAAAGATCCTTTAATTTACTGCCGAGTAACCATGTACTCGTATTACGTTCCACGAAGCCCTTCTTACAAATACCTCCTCGATGGATTGTCCAGTTTCAGGCTATCCAATGAAATGGATATACTATATTTCATAAATCTTAGTAATATTCAGAATAAATATTGTAATAGCATTATTCTCATTATCGTCTTTGTCGATTATCTTGTTATGGTGTGGTAAACTCACAATTAATTTTTATTGTATAAATTTACAGAAACTTCTTACTGGAAGCAAAATGCGCAGGAAGCTTTGAAGAAACAACTTAAAGTATCCCAAAATAAAAACGTGGCCAAAAATATAATCATGTTTCTCGGAGATGGTATGTCGATTCCCACGTTAATGGCAGCGCGTACTTACTTAGGACAACTCCATGGAAAGACTGGTGAAGAGAGTAAACTTTATTGGGAAAATTTTCCGCACACTGGCTTTTCAAAAGTATGTTATAGATCAACTGCCAGTAAAAATGGATTTGAATATTTGTAACTATCTATCATGTCACACAAGGGTCGAACAAAATAAGAATACAATTTGCTTTTTAGACATACTGCGTCGATCGCCAAGTACCCGACTCAGCATGTACCGCTACTGCCTATTTGTGCGGCATCAAAGCTAACGAAGGTACTATGGGTGTAAATGCGAAGGTGACGCGCTCGGTCTGCGAAGGTCAACTAGACGAGAGTAACCATGTCAGTTCGATAGCTGCTTGGGCTCAAGATGTTGGTAAATCTGCAGGTATTGTTACCACTACTAGGGTGACCCACGCGTCACCCGGAGGAACCTACGCTCATATAGCTGACAGGGACTGGGAAAGTGATCAGAAGGTTGTCAAGGCAGGTTATAATTCCACTGTATGTAAGGACATTGCGACGCAACTGATTACGAAGTATCCTGGCAAAGACTTCAACGTAATACTCGGAGGAGGACGACGGGAATTCCTTCCGAAAGATACGGTAGACGACGAAGGTACTTCGGGCAAAAGAGGAGACGGTGTCGATCTAATCGAGCTGTGGAAACAGGAAAAAGCAGATCGTGGTAAAAATTATAAATACGTCTGGAATAGAAAGTCTTTGCAGCAGGTGATTGCCAATCCTGAAAACTATGATTACTTGTTGGGATTATTTGAGGCAAGCCACTGCACTTATCATATGGAAGGACCAGCTTCCACAGAGCCAACAATATCGGAAATGACGGAAGCTGCCATTAAGATACTTCGCAAGAATAATAAGGGTTACTTCCTCTTTATCGAGGGTGGACGTATCGATCACGCGCATCACGATACCTGGGCGCATCTTGCTCTTGATGAAACTCTCGAACTGGCTAAAGCCGTTCAAACGGCTCGTGAGCTTACGTCTGAGGATGATACATTAATAGTAGTAACATCAGATCACGCACATACTATGTCCGTTGCCGGATATCCTTTACGTGGCAACGATATATTCAGTATTGCTGAGACCAGTGATATAGACTTCCTACCGTATACTACTCTCAATTACGCTAATGGTCTGGGATATAAAAAACCAACCAATAATGGTACGCGCTACGACGTCTCCGACGATGACATGAGTAAGTTTTATTTTGGTTACCCTTCATTATATGTATATCGCCACTATTACACTGTAATGCCATAATAGAATATGCCCTTAATTATTATATATAATCTGCATTCGTTTAATTCGCAGCCGATATTTATTATCGATACCCTTCAACGGTTCCACGTGATTCGGAAACACACGGCGGGGAGGATGTAGGTATTTTTGCAAGTGGACCTTGGTCGCATCTATTCTCCGGCACTCTCGAGCAACACACCATTCCTCACTTCATGGCTTATGCATCTTGTATTGGACACGGAGTCACCGCCTGTACCTAGAAACCTGACAAATTATCACCATTACGAAAATCCGACTGTACCGAACGCATTTAATCTCCGTTTTCGATGCTCTTTCCCGAATGAAATGAAATAAATTCAATGTGCCATATATGTGACAACATATGTGACATATACCGCATATATGTCGCGGAAAAATAAATAAATTTTTTTAAAATATATGTTTTAGTTTTGAGTCTTTTGTGACCAGAATTGTTATTAAAATCATGGCTTTCCGATGTATGTTGCGTCTAGATTTATCCCCCCCCCCTCCTATTGAACAAAAATGAAATTTTCGTTGTATAAATAAAACTTAACCGACATAAAATACATACATTAATTTGTTTTAACTTCTTTATTTAATGCATGCAACAATTATTACATTATTTTTATAAAACGATTTTTTATAATTCTTTGGCGCAAATCTTTAGTAAATATAATTAAAATCCAATTTTCTTTCAAGTTTAAATAAAAAAGAAAACCGAAAAAATACAATGGTTGTATAAAACAAAACACAACACAATTAGTGCAATTGCTGAGAGTAATAGCCAACGGAAGTTTTTCGTTTATTTTACTATTGCTTCAAACGATATGGACGTTTTCACTTTTCTGTTCTTTACTGCTTGGCCTGATTGATCCGCGTATTTATCTCTATCGGTTTTAATTCTATCGACGAGGCAATCATTTTTCCGATTTTCCTTTTGTTGCCGGCTGATTCTGAAATGTATCCTGCTACTGCATCCGATCCCCACCCACCGCGTCTCTTTATTCTCGTTATATTTGCAACAGACTTGATTTTATTCCTTGTTATACAGTTCGACAGCGTTTAAGTGGAAAAGAAAGATAAACTCTATACATAAAGAGAAACCGCCAATCCTCGTACTTTTGACAGCTCTGACTAACTTAATCCGTGATTCCGGGACTCTCTGCCTTAAGAAGAATAATAGGACGCTTACTGTCGGGCAATATCTCTAACTTTCAAAATAATTTAATCAAACCCAATGTAATTCGCAATGCGGCGTATTGAACATTCCCATAAAGAGCTCAACCCTAATCTAAAGTAGGCCTTATTAATCCTCTGCACACAGTTAATAGCAAATCTGGATGTACACAAAATTTGATTCACGATATGGCCTTGAGGATTCTGGTCGCCTTCTTGATTTTGTCGACGAGTTTGTTGATATGTATCTTCCAGCATAGGCTGTAATCAAGGCACATGCTTAGGAATCTTACTGATGGGAACCATTTTATAACACTATTCCCATATTGCACCCTGCAGTTGTACTAATTCTCGTTGAATCTTTTTCCATGGAAGAGAGTCAATTGAGACTCAAATCGTAAGCCTATTTAACCCTTTTAGTGCCGGGCGAAAAACAGGTGCTTATGCGAAGTTAACCGGCCGAATTTTACGATTTTATTAGGATTTTGGAAAAGGCTCATAAAAACCAAACGAAAAGCAACATTTACATAATTCAAAAAGCAGTGTATTAAGGACAAAATAGAGAATAAAACAGTGGCGCTAATTTTTCTATATTCATTGAAAATTACATAAATAACAAAGGTATAAGTGATCAAAAAAATAGAGAAAAATTGAGTTCTCTGTTTCAAAACGTAATTGCACACAGCGAAAAGCAACATTTAC
>NW_014333144.1:36058-40482 GCF_000341935.2 Cephus cinctus | reverse complement strand
ATAAAAACCAAACGAAAAGCAACATTTACATAATTCAAAAAGCAGTGTATTAAGGACAAAATAGAGAATAAAACAGTGGCGCTAATTTTTCTATATTCATTGAAAATTACATAAATAACAAAGGTATAAGTGATCAAAAAAATAGAGAAAAATTGAGTTCTCTGTTTCAAAACGTAATTGCACACAGAAAAAGTCATCTTTTTATCATAGCTTTATATAGACCGTTTATTGTAAAGTATATACTTTAAATTTCCAATATATCTTTTAATAAAATACGTAATATTGCACAAGAAACATAAAAAATATAAATCCGATAAGGGTCCCACGACGCCGCGCCGGCCGCCCGTGTCGAATTTCTACCGTATCGCTCTCGCGTATAAATAAGCAGTCTCAACGTCAACTGGCATAGAATATAAGGGAAAATTAAACCGAAAAATTATTTATTTTAATTCTCTCGTAATGAAATTAGACTATTTGTAACGCATTATAAATTTATTTTAAGATAGAAATCTCTCGCAATGCGAATAGTAAAGCGCTACGAGGTGCGGGCCGAAATATCGGCTCTGGCACTTTTCGCCAGTTGCAGCGCGGCCCGATATATCGGCCTCCGGCACTAAAAGGGTTAATATCCAGAAAGACAGCACCTAATATTTTCTTTTTTTTTGCAAAAGCCAACAGAATATACGTTGTCCATGCATGACCTTTCTTGTCTAAATCCAAATTATATGTTAGGAATGACATTGTTACGTTCTCTCCACCACCCTAGTCAGTCTAACATTATCTTTTCATATACTTTTGCTATGAAAGATTCTAAAGCTATTAGTTTAAAAGATTTCTTATTAGGTTTAGGCATTAAGATGGTATAAAATCTGTTTCATGTTTTAAGTATTTCGCTCGATTTAAAAATCTCATTGAACACTTTAACCAATCTTCCTCTGGCGTGTAAAGGTAGCTCCTTCAAAATTTCATTGCTTGTAAAACCTGGCCCAGCAGCAGCTTTCCTTTTAAGATTATTAATAGCCTTATTAAACTCGCCCATCTTTATATCCCCAGATAGACTATTTTCCTCTTCTTCTTTTAACTCTACCTCTAAAACCGCTTTTGTTCCAAAATGTAAAGCTATGTAAAGCTACACATACTCGATTATCTCCGGATTTTCCTCTTCAATAGGTAATGACTTTCCGTTATGCTGTTTGCTCGAAAAACTTTTGATAATCTGCCATATTCTGTTTATACCCATGTCCGGATTCACTGAATTGCAGAATTCTTTGACGGCTCGGCTTTTCACCCTTATGAAGGTTTTCCTTGGCTCTTTGCTAAGTTTCTCATATCGAGAGACTCGGTCGAGTCTCGCGCCAAGTACAGGACACGGCCCGCCAAGACTCTCTATTCGAAGCATCTCTTGTACCTGTGTTTCGACTCAAATATCTTATGAACGGCTATGTGTGAGAAAAAGTTATTGATACATTCACTATAGGAATCAAGGGTTCTTAATCGATTGCTACCAAGTTCAATACGATTAGTGTACAAGATCAGGGCGTATTCACATCGCGAACGAGATGATTTTATTTCAGGTCCGTTGTAGTCGTCTTCGCACGTCCATCTACGTTTTTACACGGCAGATGGCGCTGACTGCTTTGCCTTCTTTACTTATTTGTACTCTAGATGGTGTTGGTAATTTACGAATACACAACACAGTTATACTTCGAGCCTCGTCCTTCGAAGATTAATGTAGTGGTAGTCGTTCCTAGAGAATTTCACAACGTTTGAGAGCTAGGGGAAAAAAGAAGTTTGTACCTCTTGCTTTCTCCTTCCCGCCGCTTGCGCGCTGGCTTCTTCATTGTTGTTCATTGTGCGAGAGAGTTCGCATCGTGAGAGAGCTTTTGAAAATTTTGAATAGTGATTAATAGAGACAGTAAAGAGAAAACGTCAAAAGGTGTGAAGGGAAAATCTTCCCCAGAGGGGGAAGACATAGGACGATTATTACTCGAGAAATTGCGGAAAATGGAAGACGAAGTGAGGGAATTACCGAAACAAAGGGAGACAGCCAAGATGGCGGTCGAGGAGACAATGGAAGAAACTACGCCGCAACATGGAAGTATGGAAAATGCGTTAATTGCAGGTAGGATACGACACAGTTGTCTAAACCATTATACAGGAATAACTTACCCACAAGGGAAGACATCCTGTACTAACATGTATCCTCTTACAGGGGAAAATGCATCCGATTCATCTGATAAAGAGAATCAGGAGAGCGTGGCCAGCAGGACAACAAGTCCTAACGCCTCAGAGCAAAAGGAGAAAGGCATAAGAGCTGGGGACAACGAATCTAACTTTTCTATACAGAGTACAGAGGGGACTAAGGCCAAACTTGACGAAGTGGTAATGGTTATACTAGGGCTTGACCCGACAGGGGACGCAGTCCTCCTGTAAAACTTCACCCAGACTTACTAATACGCTGGAAACACTGGATAGTAAGGGGCATACCAAGTGAATAAAAAGAAAAACTGACGAAGAAACATAGTAGGAAAGGAGATTGTCCGTTAGAGGTACCCAAGGTGAACCGGGGAGATTGAAGCAATTATGCAATGATGCAACCGAAAAGGGAGACCGTCATCTTCAGGAGGTACAAAACCTATTAGAGTCTGCCATGGCAGCGCTGGGCACAGCTATTTCAATGATACTTTCCGAAGAAGAGGAAGGAATTGACGGATTAATCCTGCTAGAGACCCTCTGCGATTCAGAGAAAATACTGGCAGAGCTGCATCATTCGCAGTTGGGGGGCAGAAGAGTCTTCATATCTCCAATCTTGATCAAGCAGGTAAGACCAATTGTAGCCGACACAGAAGCAGATGAGTGGTTTTACGGCACAAAGCTGTCAGAAAAGATTAAAGATGCAAAAGATATAGAGAAAGCCAGCCAAAACATTAAAACACAACCATCAGTAGTGAAGAAACAGGTTCAGAGACAAAATGCTTTAAAGTGGCGGAGCCCACCTAAAAAGACAAAGCAAGTGGGCGAATGCTCAAGACACAACACAAGAAGAGCATCAAGCTCGTGCTACAAGGGGCGAGGCCCATGGGCGGATATTCCAGAATCGGGACCAGGTCAGATGGAGAACAAAGAGTCATTAACGCAGGAGGTAAGCACAAAAGCTGGGAAATTAAAAGAACAAGTGAGAGAATGGGAGGAAGTAACAAGTGACAAAGTCATTATAGAATGTATAAGGGGATACAAACTAAAGTTCGACAGCCCTCCGAGCCAAGGAAAGGCACCAGAAAGGACAATTCCTGTCGCCGTATTTTTTGAGACCGAAGATAGATGGCTCAAAAAGATTTATTATAAATCTAAAAATGCTGAACGAATTCATTTCGACAGCACACTTTAAGATGGAAGATAAGGAAACAGCAATAAACCTCATATCTCTTGAAGATTTTTTGGCAACACTGGACATAACGGATTCATAATTTGCGGTAAACATGCACAGCTCATGCAGGAAATTCCTTAGATTTCAATTCTCGAATCGATTATATGAATTCACCGGCCTCACATTTGGTCTCTACACAGCCCCAATGATCTTTACAAAAATAATGAAACCTGTAGTCAACAACCTGGGGGTCCAAAGCCTAATATCAACAATATACATAGACGACCTGCTGCTGATAGGAGAAGACTACATGTCAGCCCAACCCGCAGGGACCCTGGTGACGTGTTGGCCGGGAGTCGCATACAGTAGCGTGTACTGCAAACGACCAGAGAGAGGAAAATATCTTGCATTACGGGTAAATGACGGGGAATTCGACAAGAAGATGACTCTCAAAGACTGTGTTGCAGAGGATGTTAGATAGTGGAAGAATAGTCTACAAAAGATCAACCCCATTAGAACCCTAAAATTTAAGCTTGAAATAAGCTCGGACCCGTCGCTAAGAGGTTGGAAAGCACATTGCAGAGGGGTGAGTACGCAAGGTTTCTGGGATGAAACAAAAAAAACTCATTACATAAACTACCTCGAACTAATAGCGGCATTCTTCGCACTGGAAAGTTTTAGTGGCCAGGAGCATAACGGCGAAAGTTTATTAAGAATGGATAATACGACAGCTATATCGTACGTTAACAAAACAGGTGGGATTCAGTATCCCAAGCTTAACAAAATCGCAAGCTCAAGAAAATTTATGGGGATATGCGATATACATACCTTCAAAAGAGAATGTAGAAGCAGATAAGGCTTCACGATTCTTTAGTATAGATACTGAATAGGAACTAGCTGACTGGGCATTCAGCAGAATTGTAGAAAATTTCGGAACTCATGAGATAGACCTCTTCGCCACCAGGATAAACAGGAAATGCAGAAAATCCTGTTCATGGCGACCAGACCCAGCAGCGTATGCGGTAGATGCATTCTCATTATCATGGGGGGGGGGGGG
>NW_014333144.1:2447-35918 GCF_000341935.2 Cephus cinctus | reverse complement strand
GGGGGGGGGGGGGACAAATACTTTTATGCCTTTCCCCCGTTCGCACTCATATTGCGCACACTTAAAAAGATCATACATGAGAGGGCCAAGGGAACAATCGTTGTATCGAAAGCGCCCACACAACCGTGGTACCGGTTGTTCCAGAGACTTATAGTCAGTAAACAAGTCATATTCGAACCAGATTTAGAATTACTATTATCTCCTTGCAGGAAACAACAGCATCCATTAGCGACGCAATTAACGATGACAGCAGGGACTGTATTCGGAAAGCGTACACGTCGCGAGGCTTTTCAACAGAAGCAGCCTCTATATTAGCAGATTCGGAAGCAGCATGAAACAATACAGTGGACCACTGAGAGAATGGCATATATTCCTGCAGACTGAATAAAGTAGACCCATACCAATCAGACGCTAAGATAGTCTTGGAATTCCTGGTGGGAAAGTTCAAAGAAGGTGCATCATACAGACCACTAAGCTCGACGAGATCAGCCACTTCACTAATCTTGCTTCATGGCATATCCAACGACCGAACGATCAAGAGATTCTTAAAATCAGTATTCAGGAAAAGGCCACCAAGGGCCAGATTTGAAGTCACCTGGGACGTCAACATCGCCCTGAGATTCATAGAGACAGAAGGCGAGCTGGCTGGGAGAAACCTCAGAGGATTTTCTGGAAATACATCAACACTAATTGCGTTGGCGACGGTTCACAGGATACAAACACTAGCCTTGATAAACATTGAAAGCATCACGGCGACTTCAAGGGGAGTAGAGATTAATATACCAGACCTGGTCAGAACATCAAGAATGAGGGGATCACAACCAAATCTGGTGCTACCTTTTTGCAAGCAAAGACCAAAAATCTGTGTAGCAAATGCGCTCATGTAATACCTCAACATTACCAAAGAAATCAGAGGACAGAATAAAAGATTATTTATAGCGACAAGAAAGCCGCATGAAGCAGCGAACACACAAAGAATAAGTCGTTGGATCAAAAGTGCCCCTATAAGAGCGGGAATCGACATGGACAAGTTCACAGAATATAGTACAAGACATGCAGCGTCATCGGCTGCACTGTGGAAAGGAGCAGACATTGGCACCATCAGGAAGACTGTCGGATGGTCGGAAAACTCAAAACATTCGAAAATTTGTATAACAGACAGTATTGGCAGAAGAGGGAAAGTTCGCTAAAACTGTTAGGAAAAAAAAAGGAGTAGAACAGTAGAGAGGAAAGCCAAAACTTTATTATATACATAAGAGCACCAACGTATTCTTATGTAGCATTATAAATACAGATATTAAAAAAGGGAAGTAAAAAATGAGCAAAACTCTGATCAACTATATTAATCTTCGAAGGACGAGTTTCGAAGTACAATTGTACGATCAAACGAACTTACCTGCGAAGTTCGATCGTAATTATACGAAGAGCCTCGTTCGAAAAGATACTTTCCACCCTTATTAATTCCCAATAGTACACCCAGACTTCTCATACAAGTGAGACAGCTCATTTTTTCTCTAAGACCAGAAAAAGGAAAGTAAAACATACTCTAAAACATGAAGAAGCCAGCGCGCAGGCGCTGGGAGGGGGAAAGCAAGAGGTACAAATTTCTTTTTTCCCCTAGCTCTCAAACGTTGTGAAATTCTCTAGGAACGAGTACCACTACATTAATCTTCTCCAACGAGGCTCTTCGTATAATTACGATCGAACTTCACAGGTAAGTTCGTTTGATCACACAATGAAACCCCAAAAAATACTTACGTGTAAAACACTACGCCAAGTACAGGAGTGCTGTGAATTCCTTCAATAAAAAGTATTAAAATCATATTATTGAGGCCAAGTACATAAGTCAGTACACGTTTGCTTATTATATGATCTAGCACTGGCCCATCATTTTAGTTGTATTTTCAAAATTTCCTATAACGTTTTCGCTGCTCTTTTACATTACTACTGCTTCTCGTAGTTGATCAGGATTTAATGGTCATTTAATAATTTATAAAACTTTAGGTGATTCCTTATCGAGTACTACTTGGCGGGTCCGTGCCAGGAATTCCAAAGTACTTAATTGGAACGTACTAATGGTATTCTAATACTATATGTTTGTTATTAAGCTTTTACTGTGATTATTTTTGACGAGTTATTGTTAATATGCTCTATATAGAAAGTTGACACTGGGTTTGAGTTTGATGACTGGCATAATGAACGTAAATTTATATTAAGAAATGCACGGACCCGCCAAGTAGTAGGGGAGAGTCCGCCAGTATCAGCACCCTGAAGGATGATTCAAAATAAAACAAAAATTCCACAAGTTACATGTACAAAACCTATTGATATGTGTATAGGAACTCCTGTATTATAAATGAAAACAATCAAACATCGATATATTTAAAAATAATCAACTTTATTAATAAAATATTAAATTAAAGAAAAATCAACATACAGAAAATTGGCCTCCAGTACCAGCCACTAAAGATACTCATAACTATATTAGGCAATAATCGCAAATATATTGTTGTGACAGCTCTAAAACATTAGTACACGCTTCATGGACCCAGGCCATATATTTTGTTATTTTTGACAGCATTAATTTTGTCATTCAATGTAGTTGTTGGTACCCGATACTAAGTTTCTGCCTGACGCGTACTCATCTTGTTACTCAGCACCTGTTTTTCACGGCTTTACGCATATTATCAGGATCCCAGGTGCCCTTCTTTATTTTTGTTTTATCATCATTTTCATCGCCCGCCATTGTCTTGTACCTACAACAAAAAAACAATATTAAAAAAAATATTGAAATAGTGGCCAGTACTGGGGGACAGTTTCGTGGCCGATACTGTAGAAAACGTAATTAAATATGATGTCCACCTATTGACAAGATTATACGCAAAAAAGTTTAAATAATATATATTTTTCAACAGCACTATAAATAGTCAATACATACCAGGTTTGATTATTTTCGAACGCGTCTTCTAAATTCCAGCAATCACTCACTAACTTTACTCGTGTATTGTAGGTTAACTAAGCGCAACACAAATCCTCGTACTGACAGCGAGTAGGTCGCGACACCTCGCCGCTGCGCAAGATATATCCCTATACGAGCGTACTAATAAAGGCACAGTAGGCATCACAGCGCTATTTCTAACAAATATTCCAAAACTAGCAACTGGCCGGTACTAGATGCCGGCCGGTACTGGCGGATACTCCTACTCGATAAGGAATCAACTAAAGTTTTATAAATTATTAAATAACCATTAAATCATAATTAACTACGAGAAGCAGCAGTAATATAAAAGAGCGGCAAAAACGTTATAGGAAATTTTGAAAATACAATTAAAATGATGGAACAGTGCTAGATCATATAATAAGCAATCATGTACTGACTTATGTACTTGGACTCAATAATATGATTTCAATACTTTTTATTGAAGGAATTCACAGCACTCCTGTACTTGGCGTAGTGTTTTACACGTAAGTGTTTTTTTTGTGGGATATCACAAGTTTTTGTTGCTCAATGGGACATAGAAGCTATGTCGAAGCACACACATGCGTACACTCAACACGCGCGCTCCACATGAATTTTTGTTATACTATTCGTGCGGGCTAAAGACTCAATAATTCTATACTGTCGTGAAAGCAGCTTTATGTTAATTGAAAATTCGGTGTAAACGGTAGCTTCACGTATAAAATGTATTTGATTGTGTTGTGTATTCGTAAATTACCAACACCATCCAGAGTACACATAGCTAAAGAAGGCAAAGCAGTCAACGCCATATGTCGAGTGAAAAGTAAATAGGCGTGCGAAAATGATGACGACAATGACGACGACGAACCTGAAATTAGTACATTACGATACAAGTGCGCAAAGTAGGTGATTCCCGCAAGAGTCGGGTTTGTCGCCCGAGCGTAGCGAGGGTGACAAAAGAGACGAGTGCGGGAGACACCTATGCGCACGTGTATCGTATACTATTTTTCCTAACAAGCTGCGTAAAATTCGACACCATCGGTAACTCGTTTGTAATATTAAATTATTAAGTACGTGAAAATCAAAGCAAACAACATAGAGAGGGGCCAGGGGCGCAGCCCCTGGAGGGCGGAGGGGGGCGAGAAGCCCCCATAAAATAAAAAAAATTAATTAAAAAATTGTATTTGGATAAACAATATTGTTTGGCTTGGCTTGGCGATTGCGATGCAAAGCGTCCGGCGTGTTCGGCGAGCGTCATTTGAGAGGTCATCACATATGAATTCAAATCCGGCGATATTACACGTGGAATTACAATGTGCACAGTAACCGTTTTGCACACGTGTTTGGCATTGCGGGAATGAGGCACTTTGCGACAACGGACCTGAACTAAAATCATCTCGCTCGCCATGTGAATATGCCCTGATCTCGTATACTTATTGTATTGAACTTGCTGGCAATCAATTCAGAACCCTTGATTCCTATAGTGAATGTTATCAATAACTTTTTTTCACATATAGCCGTTCATAAGATATTTGAGTCGAAACACAAGTACAACAGATGCTTCGAGTAAAGAGTGTCGTCGGCTCGTGCCCTGTACGGCGGGTTGCCTGTACTTGGCGCGAACCTCGACCGAATCTCTTGATAACAGCAGCCGGTTTCGTAGAATCAGGTCCAGGCGGCGTGCAGATCAGGCAGCACTCAGTTATAGATTCACTTGCCAACCTCGATGTCGCGAGTTACAACGTGACCTTAACACACGGGATGGAAGATGTGATCACAGTCAGTTCCTGGTCTTACTACATCTTCTTCCGCAACTACATGGTGACATATGCTATACCTTGGCGCCATCTTCGTCGAGAAATAGAATAAGCTAAGCAAAAGTAGTTCAATAGTGCAAAACAACCTGCAAGAAATAATAAGAGTAATTATTGTGAGCGATCCTATTTCCTTCTCACTTTGTTAGGTTTGTTCTAGTCAGGATGATTTTTGAGGAATATAATTACACAGAATATGTTTAATATTCAGGCGTGCTAAGCATCCATGTTTATTGATCTGTGAGGTTACGTCCCCATGTACTACCATACGCACACACACACAGACATATTCGTGCACTTTCTTATATTCTGTATTTTCCGGGAGTCTTCCTGGTGTAAATAGTTCCGCTATTCTTTCCTCTTGTCCAATGTTTTACCAGGTTTTTCCCAAAATAAAAAATTCTATTAATCTTTCCGACCTGATCAGGGGAAACGGCGCACCAAATACAATAAAGAATCTGGTCGTCGATACCCGGGCCTTCGGTACCTGGTTCCCAGGTTTCACAACCGTTATCCTCGATACGCACCTTGGCGCACCGAGACTATGACGGAGCTAAGATATTTTTCCAAGAAGAATTCCAGCGTTCCGCCTCTTACTGAGCACATTAGCTCTGCGCTCCACACCAAATAGAAAATTCGATAGCGACGTACTGGGTATTCACTTGTATCTCACCCTGCGCACAGTCTCAGATCATCACTTATAGGTATCCATTGAACTACCGACGATAGTCGTCTTAGTCGTATTCATTGTCAACATTTTAATCTATAGATATAAATATATAATGATAGAGGAAAGGTGGGAGAAACGATACACTCACACAGTCAATAACAATAACGCAATAAGTACTATACATATATACACAGATGCATAGCTAAAGGCCCTGAATGTGCCAATATTACTGTGGAAAAATTACGGTTAACCTAAGGAGACTTCTGATGACTGTATTGCATAATGTAGGTACACAAGAAAATCAATCAGTAATCAACATGAATAGTCATTTACACGACTAAACAAAAAAAGACTGCTCAAAACGTCTTAATTACATCACAAAACTTTAAAAATACTCGAGCCGAAATAAACAAGTATAATCGTCGTAACAATACCGAGTTCAAAGAGTGAAAGGGAGAGGGAGAAAGAATCACATCTACGCTACGCAACTTAAAATTTGTTAAGTCAGTAGTCAATCGCAGTTCAGAAGTCAATCAGTCGAGTTCAGTCAGAAGACACAGCAGCCTTTGACCTAACAAAAAATCTAAGTTTAAATCCAGAGTATAAGTCGAGATTCTGAGTCCATTCTAAGTCTTTTGTCGGTAATTTCAGAATTTGTAGCCTCATTTGGTTAATCTTGTACACCTTATTAGGAATCCTCTTAATAACTGTAAGCTGCTTTTTGTTTTCTTTACATTAGGAATATTGTCTTGAATTTATTGCGATCCGTACTCATCCAATCCCTAAAACCTCTTATAATTTATTATTTTTTTTAAAACATATGCGTATTTGAGTCAACATTTGCAAGGGAACGTTATTCAAGATCAAGCGTAGGTATCATACTGTAAGTGTAATAAGAATTAAGTTTTATTGTGTTACATTATAATTTCAATTTGTTAATGATCAAATTTTTCTACATAACTATCGCCATATTCAATTCAAGGATTATTTCATTATTTTACAATTGCTCTCAATTTATTTTTATGTTAGACTGAAAATTTTATTTTGAACCTAAAAGTAAAACGTTATCCTTTATACGGATCCAAATACCCATAATGGCCGGTTTCTTTACTGTCGGATAAGTTTCCGTTAACTTTATACGGAAGATATCTCTTTGTATAGATGATAGCTATCCGTTAGATAAAAATTATCCGAAGGTGAAGACAACAGCCATAAACCTTGTAGTTTTTGAGTTCGTATCAACCGTCGGTAACTACTCGACCTTTATCTACAAGTTACATGATTCTTAATATCTTAAGGTAATGTCATGTAAAATAATTTTCGTCAGGTTTGTTCAAAAATTGTATGCCTAATTCTTTGAAATAATACCTTTAAAATGAGCCGAATTTGACTAAGATTATGATCATGCCCAATGGTTCAGAAGTATGGGAAAATAATGTCAAAATTTACAGTTTTTATGTGAATTCCCTATGTAGTAAGTGTACGATAAACACATTTCATTTTTTTTCATCTAAACGAGTCGTGGGATGTTGATAAAAAAATGTATGATGATTTTATATAAAAAGATGAAATAAAATTTTCTAAATTGTTTACCGTTTCGTTTCTAAGATATTAATAGTTAAAACGAAAAATTCGTTCGAATTCCGTCACCTGACAAAATTGCGGTGAATCGCGTAGCAACAGTGCGATCTACCAAAACCAAGTGCCTGGAATAAAACGCGCGCGAACGTATCAAATAATTCGACATTATCGATGTTAAATTGAAAAAAGAAATGCAGAATCTTGTTGTATTTGGATTGTAAAATCATGCCCAATGGTTTTCTTATATTCATTGTTTATTATTTTAAATAAAAACCTGTTATGAAATCTCAAAATGAACAGAAAGACAACGCAAAGAAGATAGAGAAAGTAACAAATATATAAATATTTTATGAATATTAACAATAATAAAATTGATGATAATGAAAAATCACTCATATGATTCAAAGAAGGAAACAATTTTCTTAATAAACTTTTAGTCGTTGGTAACTCATGGTTTATCATCACATACAACGTTGTCATTATCGTGAACGTTGTGTGTTTCCGTATAGATGAAACGGATATTTCAATGTGTGTGAGAAAAATTACCTGTACGATTTCAAAAGTATATCCATTTTAAACTTACTTTAACGCCAACCACGTTAATTAGTAACCCTAAATTTATTTTTTAAAGGATATTTCATTGCAGTATTATCATGGATATTGAATGTCTCTGTTCTTTTTTTGAATAAATTTTTTAACATGACTGTCGCGCGACAACTACCTTAAGGCGCAAGTAGCAAGTCGATCCCCGCTAATATTTTGGAAGGAGGCAACCCTAAGCGTTGACCCCTAAGCAGGCCACCTAAAAATCGATAAAGTAGAATGAATCGGTTTTTAAATTCCTACTTTATCGATAGTATGCAATCGTTATTTGGACGTTACAATATAATTATTACTGTACATTCGAAGAATATTTATATGAAATTTGAAGTCTACTTACCGAATAAATAATTGAACAAAATGTTTATGGAAATGCATAGACTCTTTGGTTGTCAGGCTATACAAAATAGAAAGTATAATACATTTGTAGCTGAAATCTCTATCGGTTTATGAAAAAAATAACGATATTAAGAATTTCAAGCTTTTTAAAAATCTGTCTCAATCTGAATAAAATTTCGTACATGATACAATTTTAAGAAATTATTCTTATAGTAGTATTCGTAATTCCATCTTATAGAATATTTAATAATGTGAAATCTCGCTATTTTATTGTGTATATAATTTTGTTATCTCAATCTAATTATCTGATTAATCTGTAGGTAAGATGTCCGTAACCACCAAAAATCTCGTAGTTTCTTAGTCAAAACAGTTTCAATAGCATGAAAGTGACATTCTATTTTGTTAGTAAACTATTTTAATAATTATTATTTAGCCAAAAATTATAATTCCAATTATAATAACTAGATACGTTCTGATTATAATTCCAATAATAGAAGTTCACAAGTATTTTATTTTTTTTCTTCGGATCGCGTGAATTTTGAAAAATAATTGTTTACTTACAATTTAATGAAAAAAAAAAATTACTTTGCTCAAATAATTACTTTTTCTAACATTTTCGCAACATACATTTTCGAGGATAACAGCGCAAAAGAACCTACTTCGTTTTCTGCAATTATTGCCGAGATTTTGCTGCATATTTGCTCGCATTATTTTCCTTATTTCTATTTAACAGGAAATTTAAAGCATATTCTCAGGATACCTTTGTTAGAAAGTAAGTCAACTGTTTTACCCAAACACGTTGTGTTATCTGGGCCGCTTCATTAAATTATAGTGCATAATAAAATAATTTTTTATCCAATAAACGTATTAATTTCTTCCTTTCAGTAAATATTTATATTTTATATATAATTTATATACAGATTATATATGCTTGTTTATATATATAAAATATTATATATAATTTATATATCATTTATATACAGGCTATCCTATCTAATGAGTCGAATACGGTTGTGACTTCGCTCGAGTAAGGAGACGCCCGTGCTTCCCCACTATTCAGGAGATTTCAAATCGGCTGAGAAGCGAAAAATGTTACTGAACCCCCATCCTCATCAAACCATAAGAATAACCAATAATAGAGAATGCGTGAACGTGATTTTGCTCGGACAATGCCAAAACTTTATTCGACTCGTTAAATAGAACATCCTGTACAATATTTTCACATGGGAAATGAAATACTGATTTATCGATATGTTTGATCTGCTGCAGATGATTAATATTGATGCCCAGCATCGGAACCACTGAGTACGAAAACATATGGTGAAGAAGATACAACTGTTTTCAGTAGAGAACCCTAGAGTCCATCTGTTTTCCTGCACCCTCGAGGAAAACACATTCTATAAATTATAGCCTACACAGCCTGCAATTGCAGAACTTCTATGAGAAAGCATTTTCTTAAATGCTATAGGAATGTCTTTAGTATGAATTAATATATCTGTTTCGTGTTCCATTCGCATTTACCAAACTACGCACCAATTCACCTACTAATGTAACCTAAAAATATATTCAATATTGTAAGACGACAAGACTCGAAACTTTATTACCATATTATAAATGCACAAAACATCTTAAAAATATATAATATACTTAGGATACGTTAAGATCAATAGATTCTAACTTATAGAAAGAGCAGATCTTTTCACAATTGGAATTGCTGTGCTACTCGTAATAATAAACGTAAAGGTTCAGAACCTTTTCATGTATTCCTCGATAAGTAAGAGTGTAAGTGAACAACAACGCTGACTTATCTGCAAACGGGAAAATTAGCCAATTTGCCCATTACACGTCTCAAGATATCTATCAATAAGACTGTTTCGATTTCTTCAGAGATCTCGCGGTGTGTGATGGCTTCTGTCTTATTTTCTTATTGGATTTTGAGTAGTTCATTGGCTCATTGATTCATCTTATCGAACCTACCGCTCTGCCAGTAGTTTTCATACTAAAAGATTTCTCTGAGGAAGCACTTATAGTTACGTGGTTACTTTCTTCCCCACGTTTTTTCCGTGAATATTATCCGTTTCCGAATTTTCGTCAACGTACATTTTTTCGGATGAGAATCTTTGGACTATCATCACCGTCATCTGCAACACCTCAGACATATTCAATATCTTCACAATCAAAAAGAACTATTTCAAGTATAATTGTATACAACATTTCGTAGCAACCCCAATAAATAATAGTACATCTATCCTTTGTGGTCATGCCGCTCATCTAGAAAATATGTTCTGGAAATTGTTAGCCCTACAAGAAAAATATTATAAGAAAATGACGAAAGACGAAAGTTGAAGATTCTTTATAAGAAAGGAAACGAATGAATGGAGAATTTAAATTGTGAGCGAGCGGCAGATGACAGAGTAGGAAAGAGCACTAACAATAAGAAACACGACAGTCGGATAATGTTCTTATATGACACGACACGTACATCGAAAAAGGTGCACGTGTACACGTGTGATAGCGATATTCTTGGAAGACTCTTTGAGATTGGTACAAGAATAGAATCGAACGAACAGGATTTATTACGAGTATGTCGCCTTACGGAGAGGGTAAAATGAAACTGGAGCGACTTTTTTTACTTTTTAGGTACGACCGCACGTTCCATGCGGGACTAACTTACGCTTTCGCCATCACAAAATATAGATGCGAGCTTACGTCGTGCGCATGTTACAAATAGACGAGGTATAGCCCCTACCGATTGTATTTTGGTCAACATCGCGCAGGGACCAATGACATTACGATCAAAGCGACATCAGTTTTACTTTGAAGTGACTTATTTACGTTTCGATTCGTAAGGAGGTTGCCCCTCAAAATGAAACTGACGTTGCGGCGTGACGACACAAGATACGTAAAGTCAGCCAATCAGAACAAAGAGGGTCCAGTGGTCAGCCAGTCAGACCAAAGAGGGTTCAATAACGTAAATGTCTAAATGCGCAGAACAGCCAGTGGGTATACCTCGTCTATTTGTATAATGGTCGTGCGTACATGCGTGCGTGTATTTGCATAGCCGAAATCGTCTCCATGCAATGTTCCAGACAAATCGAAAAATTATAGGTCTTGAAATTTAAACGCCAACTTGAGTCCCTGATGTAGATGACATTTGAAGAAATCTAATACGTATGATTGCAAAACAGCGTATGCACAAAAATCGAAAGACTTAGTGCGATATGTCTGTAACTGAAATTCGGCGTAAACCGTTTAATCAATGGTGTCAAAGTTACTGGCAAAAATCATGGGACTATGAAGCATTTTCAGTTTGAATGTTCTGCCCCTACAGAATTAATTCTTTTGCAATGGCGAATGCGTATGATGCGCGCCGCATGGCTCGAACAGTCCTGCCTCACGGCAAACCTGTTTGCCCCGATATTTTCAATTGTACACTATGTTAATTTTTCATTAATTTGCGGCCTCTCTTTGCTGCGTGTTTCTGTAATATTAAAACGTACAGCATTCCGTCAAGTTTCGGTGAAATATGCCTACAGTGGTATGCTGAACTTCTCGTTATCGTCGCGAAAAAATAATTCGCATGCAATCAATGCAGACTGCAACGATTATATTAGCATGCAGTCGATTGTCCATTTTGTATTACAATACACACATTATACATTACTATAATGTGAAGTAAAACATAACCACTGCAGGGAGTAATCAATCGCGCTCCTTGCATATCACAGCCGTCTTCCTCATCGACATTCTCACCATCTTTTTCTTAATCCTCACATCTCCTCTCTGACCATTTACCTTCATCTCCTCGACCTCGCCTTTCTCACTGTGCCATATGTCCATTATCTCTTTTGCGCGACGTGATATGTTTATACGGGAAAACAAGAGCCTTCAAAGAAAACAAACTCCATGTATTCAATTTGGCTTCATCAATTTTCGGAGAGCCATATGTTATTCATTCCGGAATAATAATGAATCCCTGCGATAAGTCGACACCGAAACGACATCAATCAGCTCTATTTTTCACTGTGAAAGGGAATACAACACTGGTCTACAGTATTGTCAACTACACTACGAATTTTTCAAAAATCTTTACGTAAGGTGCAACGTTTAACGAAATGTTGATAGAAACTTTGTGTGTGTGTGTGTGTTTGTTTGTTTGTTTGTTGTGTGCGTGTGTGTATATACATATATTGTAACGTTTCGCTCTTATACCCCTCCATCTTTGATCCTTTTTTCTTCCTAATCATCCATTCCCGATGATGGATACATTAAGAGTCCCACATAAGACTGCATAGCGCACTGTGAATATACATACATAATAGTATCTGAGAGAACTCCTCAAATCTTAAAATTCCTCAAGAATCCTATCGACCTCTCACAGCGAAACCGATAAAGGAAAGGGAAAAATAGGACCTCTATATCCCTAATATTACATAATTCCCCTATAATTAGTCACAGCGACAATCATGAGCAAATAATATTAGAGATTACCTTATTACCTTTAAAATTCTGAGAATCCAAAATCCAAACGTGTAACTGGAATCAAAACACACAAGTGCCCAGGTGCTATCAGCCAGCATGCGTCAGACACAATAGAAATACTAGTAAACCGGTATTTGAAGAAACCGCTAGTCCAATTAGTCAAATGAAATAACAAATGAATTATCAAATCAAAAAAAGCGACGTTACACTTTGGGAGAATAAAAATCATTATCCCCACTGAAAATAACGTATTCTTCTCGAGGATATAAGCATCGGCTTTCTCGATAGGAGGACACTGTTCTCGAATCCGATTCCGACTCGACTCGTGCATTGTTAAGACTCGTATACACCAAAAGACGACGAGAAGCAGTAAAGATGTAGAAAGTGTAATGATCAAGAAGTAAGTAGGAAATCTATCCTTTATTCCAGAGCGAACCAATAAACAATATTGTTATGCAAACTGTGGGAACTCAACCTTGGCAATTCCTGGTCTTGGAGAGCATTGTGTCTCAACCCTATATCAGGAAATCTGCTATCCATGTAGATCTTCTGTAGAAAAGTCATTGTGACGCAGCTATCGGAAATCGATTAAAAACACCAAGCCTCATTCCTTAAAAAGCTCAGCTCCCAATATCATTGTGATTAGTAGCTGTCTGAGCTCCTCGCAGTCCTTATCAGGGCTCAGGAATCATTGTGATACCCCCTAGTCTCAGGAAGCACATCCTAAATACCTCTGCGTCATCCTGCAGTGAAGTTATTGTAGTAGAGAACTGTCAGGATTGCAGATTTACCTCAATGCAACCCACCTAAAAAGACTCAGCTCCCAATATCATTGTGATTAATAGCTGTCTGAGTCTAAACCTTCCTCAAGATGAGAGATTCGGAAAACGGGGGTTATTGTGATCATTTATGGGTTCTGAATCATTATAATCCCTATCATCAGCTGGCCTAGAATCATCGGACTCATTGTGCAATCTGCTGTATTGTAGTACCAGTTATATCTTTCCCACTCCTAGAAGTTAATAAACAGACAAGGTAAACGGACACACTTCTTGTCGCCTACGGTACGATAATATAACTGGAAACAATTATAAGAGTGCGTGTGTGCGAGACAGTGGAAATAGAAATTTAAGGACTTTCTAGAGTGTAATTTATAGGACAATATAACGAGATCATTTAATCTTAAAGATCAAGTGTTATTTCCTATCAAGACGCCTGTCCAGTGCACAAATCCCTCAAAAAATCTCGTGATTTCTAATCCTCGAAAATCATGAAACGTCTCAATATATATATAATAAACATGTATGTCAGTACACGCATGAGCGTCTGTGTATGTGTAATTCATTGAATATATAATTGTGAATGGCGATAGTAAAGGACACACTGAGAGAATTTTATGCTAAAAAATATCTTGATTGTTACGGTAATCGTGGGACATCATGACATTTTAGTCTATATTATAGATCTACATTTAAGATAATATTATAATTATAGCGAAATAGTTTGCAGGTGACAGGTATTCAATTTGGAAGTAAGTAAACTGTCGAAATGTTTGATATTAAAATTTTCAATTAATTACGAAAGTATTAGTTAAAATATTCCTAAAAGTTTTTAATACGTGATTGTTTGAAAATTAATTTCTGACGATTAAAGATTTAATGACTAGGGCCACAAATATGTAAATTTGATGGCCAAGTATGTACGGTACTAAGGTGATCAAAAACATTTACCTTATATAAAATTTTAATAGTGAGCACGCAAATTTTACCATACTCTATGTAGAAATTTATTGGCTGTACTTTTTTACCATGCTGATGGGAAAATTCATTTCTGACAAACAAAAGATTAATGTTATTATCAAGGAAATTCAAATGACAAAATGTCCCGAGACTACTATTTTCACGGTAATTTTTATTATGAATTTTTCAAGAATTTTTAGCATTTATTTTCTCTGTGTAATAAAGTGAAAGTATATTATGAAATATGCAATTTTTTCATACCTGTCATACTTTCCATACTTATCACCTTAATGTTGTGATCGAACCTATTCTTGGTGTAAATTCGTCATTATCATTTCCATATTTCCTATCATAGATAACTTTTCATTTTTTCCATTCCTACTTTTAATGGTTATTTGATGACTGCGTGATTACTGCACGATCGCAGTATTCTAGCGAATTATTGAATACATTGAAAAAATCAACAATCTCATAATCTTTAGAGTGAAGTTATTATGGCAAACGTTGAATTAAATGGCAGAACCTTACTAAACCCTTTTATCCATTTAATTATACTGATTAATAATTTCTAAAATATTTGGTACAATGTGAGAGTGAAAAAAAGCGAGAAAGAGAGAGAAAGGAAGAGAGAGAGAGGAGGGAAGGAGAAGAGAGAGAGAGATGGGTGAATTAAACGTGTTGAACAAATTCCGGATTAAGGAACGAGAAACCCATAAACTCAGTCTGATCCAAATTCATCATGAAAAGTTTATCTGTTGGCGTAAGATCTGTCTTCTCCGATGTAAATTGCTTGTCGAAGTTACTCACATCCTTTCGGTGTTTCTAAACAAGAGAAAAATAAAAATGCGTATACCTAATTGTCGAAATATTCACTCACGTTTAGTTTCACTAGTTCACTACTTTCTACTTTTTCTGGATCAATCAAAGAATACTCACTATTTTGGGCTTGAATGGCGGTTGAACTTCTCGATTTTCAATCTTGTCCCAATCAATACGCCTGAAAAATGCATGGCTACGTACGTCTTCTTCTCCACGAAAACCGCAACCAAGTCGTTTGCTGGGATTTTTTGTGAGAAACTGCGAAATAAAAATGAGTAAATAATTGCCAAGATCCAAAAAAAGAGAAGAGAAGAAAAAATTTAAATTGGAAATACATATTAATCTCACCCCTTTGCAGGCCTCTTTTGCCTCCTTAGAAAGACTCTTGGGATAGCTGACATTGTGGTCGGTAATGGCTGCAAAAAGTTCCTCTTCGTCCTCACCATCGAATGGCGGTTGGCCTACTAACATCTCATAAAGCAGGACACCGTACGCCCACCAGTCTACGGATTTTCCGTACGGTTGATAGAGAATTATCTAACATACGTAATATAACAGACGAAAGTATTAAGATAAGAATATTAAAAATGTACTGTAACACCATCCCATTCATTAAAATATATTGATAGACTCACCTCCGGTGCTATGTAGTCTGGTGTTCCGCAAAATGTCTTTGTAGTTTTGTCCCCTGTAATTCCCTCCTTACACATACCGAAATCCGCAATCTTTATATGTCCGTCTTGATCCAGTAGGACATTATCGAGCTTCAAGTCACGATATACGATGCCGCGAATGTGAAGAAAAAAGAGACCAATCGCTATCTCTGATGCATAGAATCTAAAATATTGAATTCTTAATTATCCACCTTGTGTTTAGCTTTTCTTAATGTATTTACTCTAGCTTATTACATCCCACTTACACTGCGACCGGCTCCTTAAATTTACCACATTGTTGTATTTGAAACATTAAATCGCCACCATTAACATATTCCATTACAAAATATAGACGATCCTGCAATAATAATCATTTTTATGTACTTGTAGATGGTGTATGACGAAGTAGGATTAAAATTTTAACCATTGTTTGGAAGCAGGAGTGTAGCTGAACGAGAAATGGTGGTTTACTCGAGAGTGCTAATACTCTTTTCTCGACCATTGTGCATTCAACATCGTCATCTTGAATAATGATATCTTTTTTTAAAATTTTTATGGCGTACAGTTCATCCGTGCCCTTCCGTTCAGCCAGCATCACCTAAACAAAAAATTAAGATTTTATAAAACTCATTCTTTTGAATCATGATGCGACACTTCTTCCTGGGCTTTGGCCATGGGAATGTGTACCTTGCCGAAACTGCCTTTACCCAGGACCATCAGAAAGTTGAAGTCTGTGGCGCGTATTACATCGCTTTTTCCCATATTATGTGGTACGTCTTTATCTTGGGTCATGGAGGTCTTTTTTGTCATTGACGTCTTCTACAAAAGTAATACAATAATACGATGATTCCCTAGTAGCTATAGTTATATAATACTATAGCATTATTATATTTTCACGAAACGAAAAAAATGATGGAACGTACTCGCATCTTAGTCTTGAGTTCAGCAAGATCCACACCCTCTTCGGGAACAGGAACATTATAAAACTCGCCCTCTTCTTGGGTCAGAAGCTTAAACCATCCGCTAGCGGGAGCTTTGATTAGTTCAGATATACCAAACGATAAGGAACCCATAAAATCATTCCGAGATGTTCGGTCCCAATCCCACACTTCGATCAAAAGTCGTCTATCCTTATCTTCGGCTTTTAGCTCACTATAATAGTCATATATATTAGGTAATCGAAACACATTTTGCAATCGGATTACTCACAAAGTGATTGTTTCGTTCCATTCAGGATTGAGTGAAGACTTGATTGTTTTTGTTTTCTTCTTGACATTATCCGAGTCCGGAATTAATTTTAGCTTCACGTATGGATCCGAAAGTCCATTGGGATCCATGGGTATGAGGTTTCGACCCTGCTTTACTGCGAGCGTAAAAGTTATCAATTCTCAAAAGATTGAGCACGCTGTTCTCTACCTTACAGTGTATCTAGTAGTATCTAGTTATGTGCTTATGATCAAAATTTAGTAATGGAATCAAAAGGACAAATTACGAATATACAATGTAAATGGGAGTGAGAATAATTCAAGAATTGCAAATTTACCTTCGACGGTGAGCTTGTTTCCGGAGCAAGTTATATGCAGTTGTATTCGACCGCGACGTTCTGTGTGATCGCATCCACATAAATTTGGCACGCTTTCCTCACACCGCTTGTGCACGTTCATGTCGCATGCTACATCATTAAATTAGAAAAAAAAACAATAATGTGCTTGGCGATTTCTTTTAATATCTTGTAATACATGAATCCACGTTCATTATGAGCCATCTATTAATCCTTAATTGCCGAACTATATTCTTTTCTCATGAGCATGTAAAAGCCACTATTACGACTGAGAAACGTCACGTTCGCTACATTTAGTAGATATATGAGGTCGAGGACGGTGACAAAGACAGCCATGAGGTTTCTCATCGACGACATAGATATGAAAAGGATAAATGCGCTCATAATGATAGATTGAAAACAAAAGTGGCACAGATTCGCTGAAGAAATAATGATAGGTAACAATAATAATATTATATCAGTTTAGGCGTAGTAGATATATAATATTAGCATATATATACGATTACAATATATATAATATATAGTATATACATAGTCTATGTAAATGGATATCGAATCTACCAAAGTAAAGAGAGATACATGCACGATGAAAGACTATTTAGGAGTTGCTGACAATACCGAGGATTCGAAATCGACAGGGGTCTATAGAAAAAAGAGAACGAGAAATCCGCGACAACGAAGGTGGACATTATTCTCAACAAAACTTGAATACAACATGATAAGTAACAGAGAAGGGTATTAGGCCAATAGAGCGAAAGATGAATAGCGAATAATAGTCGGTAATGAACAGTACACACAGAATTAAGTTGAGAAATTATGTAACGTTAATTGACAACATCTGACGTTATATATAATCATATGTAACGAAATAAAAAACTTTGTAAACAAAATTACAGATTTGTACAAACTTTTAGAGACGCGCTGATGCAGAAAATTAATTTTCATCAATCTGTGAATTCTATAATACATTTTTGGCATACGATCCCCCAATTTATTTATCCTCATGACTCGTCGATGTACAGATAACCGTATACATATACATATATTGATATAGAAGTGAAAATGTAATAGCTACGAGCTGTGCTCTTCAGTTGTGCTATCGTGTGTATTACATCATTAAGTCAGGTGGGGTACCCGTTGAAGCGCCTCTTATTTGGAAAACGTAATAAGAAAATATACCAGAAGCGTGATGGGCGTACATACGCTTACGATTATTACATAATACTCGCGGAAAAAATACTAGCGAATTGATGGGTAATGCGTCTCCATATGGAATAAAATTCTATCGTGGTTTCTGTATAATCTAAGGATTTACTATAGTGGCTAGTTCTGAACGAATAGAGAGAGGATCGTGAATAAGAAAGATGAACGGAAATGCAAATTTTAAAGTCTCACTATGATCTATTATGCGCTTGGAACCTAACTCTATTATTACTTTATATTCTTTCTTATATTCGAAATAATGATGCATGTGTATACAATATCTTTTCAAAGGGTCTCAAACCAGGGGACTAGAAACTTCCTGAATGAAATTTGAAAGATGACGAGAGCATTATTCGGTATTAGAGTCGAAAAAGCGAACTTTGCTACATCGGCGGACCAAACTTTTCTTTGTTTTGTTTTGTTTAACTACCTGAACACTTGAGTCCCTGATGCGCGATGCCGTGAAGCATCGAGCCGCAGTGGTCGCAGAAGGTTGGCGTCAGGTACGTGAAAACATCCCATTTGTGTGGCGCGCTCACGGCCTGAGAACACAAACACGGGGCCCAGAGCCCAATTTCGTCATTGCACTCTATGCTTGAGGATTTTCTTGAATTTACATGCCTCGATTTATTACGACGAAGGACTTCTATTTTTTCTTTTCCCTTCTCCTCCTATCACTTTTTTCCCGTTATTTCTTTGGAACTTGTGTATGTAAGCAATCTGTGCTAGTCGCGTAAATGAGACAGCAAGGCAGGTTAAGTGTTTTGGCTGGTGGACGACAATACGACGATTAAAGCATGAAATTCTCGCGTTCCCCTATGACTTTTCTTGAAAATTCAAACATTCTTGACGTAGATAGTATTTATAGATATATGCCATTCGGCTACAAGTACAGAGCATCCGACGAAATTCGCAGACATAATTCATTTTCACGAAGACCCGACTAAAGGATGAAGGGTTTCTGTATCTGTTCGGGAACGTGATTGGAAATATCAACAAAGCATCCATACACCAGGAAAGAGATGGATTTCATTCTCGTAACTTATATTTTTAGTCGATACATCATTAACAAGAAATAAGAGGCCATAAAATACGTTAACCGTATCAGGTGGGCTACCAAAATCATGAAGCTGATTTCATGAAGGGCCTGAGACAATTATAAAACAACTAGTACCAAATGCACCCAAAAGTAATCTTTCGCCCGTCTTAGGAAATTTATTTACTTTGTATTGTAATTTATTTTGTAATGTAATTTATTTGATCAGTATAATCACCCTGTTTCTTAGTAACAATGCGCGTCTTCGTCTTGGACATTGACGATATAAATTCATTACTTAAGGCTATTTGAAAGATGCTTCATGTATTGATCTACAGGTTTCAGTTTGAGTTCAGAACGGCTGCAGAAAGGATAGACATTTTGTAACCAAAAAAATATGACAGCAAGCGAAATAAATTCCTTTCACCGAGGAAACTCGTCTGCAAGGTCGAGTGGTGGACCGGAGTGGTTAGTTACAACTTCCACCCATTTCTATTATATGAAGAAAACGTTCATAGCGATGTATTAACCCCTGACCCCGGCATCGAGTTCCCGACCCAAATTTCGGACAGTATAAGGTTCAGGTAAAACCAGTCGCTAAAATAAATTTCCCCCTCCATCATAGTTTTGTTTGAATCCTTCAAAAAAAGGTAGGATAACCGACAGCGTCAGTTATTCAGTGGATTTTGCGGTGATTTGTTTTTTTTTTTTTGTTATTGTGGATATGTCGAGTACCCAGGTGTACTTTTAGCGGCATAGCCGGAATTTCATAAAACAAATATTTCGAATAAATATGCATTAGTACAAGAATAATACAGTAAGTGCACAAAAAGCATATACTATCTAACATAATTATTTGAACGCTTGTATTTGCGATTTTTAACGTGTGAAATATATATATATATGTTAAACTAAATTGTTTAAAACAATATATCTATGGAAAGGGGAAAGTCTCAAGATTACATGAGTAAAATCACAAAATAATTCAATGACATGTACGGCATTTAATTTGTACATTGTGTATCAAGGAGAAAAAAAATTTGCAATATGAGTCGTGGGCAAGCGCGTGCGCGAACCGAAGACAAATATTGCAAATACGCGAGGCGTAAAAAACCTTACATTCGTGATGCACACTATACTTTATGCAACAAAAGTATTGTTTACAAGTTTTTTTACGAAACAACGTATCAAAAAATAAATAAATAAAATAATAGAGAAAATGTGGGGAAATGAAGGCGAGGAATGGGTCCAGGGCGAAGTCCTGGTGGTAGTGTGGGGGGCGTAGCCCCTGCAGGGGGTTCAGGGGGGCACAGCCCCCCCCCCGACTATCGCACAACAAAAGTTTTGTAATTAATATAAAAAATGTATTTTACTGAAAAGTTATAAGGCTGTTTTACTATTTTTATAATTATGTATTAAAAACAGTAAAATTGTGTATCATTCCTTCACTGTTTGGCGAAGTTATTGTACTTTTTGAGCTTGATATATCTATATTTGTTACACCATTTCTCTTTTGGCGCTTCAACGGTGTACTATTAGTATCAGATTTCTTGCGTGATTCAATTGACGGCATATTTATTGAGGTCGATAAATGGTTGCAAATTTAAGCTTTGTTTTGAATGGACTCTTCTATACATATATCCCTCTGCAACATTGCTCGACTTTCAACCTCCATGACGTTTTAACATTCGGTGGACCAAAACATTTTTTTTAAAGACAAATACCAAAATGGGTCAATTTTTACCCAAGCAATAAATTCATTATTTAAATTCTTCTAATCGTATATTATGAATTGTATTTAACAAAATGTTCATTGTTAAGCTTTATACTCTTTTATTGCATTAAATATGGAACGTTTATGGATTTATATTTAATTTAATGGAAAGAGAATATAATTTTCATTCTTCATTTTGATCCGTTGCTAGTTCATATTTCGGATTATCCTCGCTATCAGAATACATTTCGATAAAACTGAAATTATACCCAAAGTAACCAGTAACGGCAAAATGTATTGCACTCAACGAAGGGTCTGCTTGGAGTAACGACACTGGCAAGCGCGGACAAAAAACCCCTTTTGAAAGGCCATCGTTTGGTAGAAAGGGTGGGGGTAACCCTGTTTCAAAGGAATTTTCTTACCTGCCTTGTACAGTCCTTTACAAAACTCATAAAAAAATTAAAAAGCCTAGTTTCTGTACTTTAGAAGATAATCAGGGCAATAGGAATCTTGGGTCATTTTTGACCCAGTTTAAAAACTCCGAGGGTTAAAGTTGCTATATTCACTTCATAATCTGCGAGCAATGTTGCAGAGGTTCGACAAAAGACATGTCCTGCGTAGGTCTCAGGATTATTTACATTTAAAAAACGCCCAATTTGATTTGAGAACTTATGTATTCCGATAACCTGTGGAATACATTTTTCTTTTTGATGATTTAAAAAAACATCTGTCGCTTATAGTTGTTGCGAGAAGTAGGGCTTCATATTTTCAGTGAATTATACATCAGTGAATTCCTGGCTGATGACAAAAGTTCGAGGCTTCTTCGTTTCCGTATTTGAAAGATTAACCACTATCAAATTATCCTATTTGGTTATGTCCGGAAGTCTGATGTTGACCAATTGATTATTTTGACATACTCCAGAAATTCCAAAAATTAGAGCGACCTGTAAATAACATATTATATTTATTTATATAAAAAAATGTTGAATATTGTATGTATTTCTACAAATATTGCATGTATTTAATGTATAGAGTTATATATAATAGTTTATATATGTATTAAATGATATTTACCTTGTTTGCTAGGTACTCGTTATCCGAAGCCTCAGTCATAAAATTTTGGACTTCCTCCGAAGACAACACGTTCGATTTTTGCTGTGAAATCCAGCGGATTATTTTTTCAAAAACGGTGTCAGAAGGGGATATGTGCTGTTATTAATTTTATCTTTGATATTTACTGTGCTTTTGAGCATAGAATAGATCAAATACAGAGTGAACGGTTTATACTTCTTGCTTAGTTTGTCGAAATACGCCAGCAAAACTGTTTGGGAGGATGATCTTTTTTTTTTATATTTTTACTTCCAATTTGAAAATGTATTGTATGTAGATTCATATTGTACATTTTATTTTGATGACAACAAATCATCACCGGCATTTTTGGCTGCTTCGCGCAGTTTGGGGGGTGTACATAAAATTATTTCGTCATTATTGTTCTTCTCCATTTCACTTATTTTCTTAGGTTTGCTGTATAGAAAATGTTTGACACAGTTATGTTTTTCACTGTTTCTGGAGCACTGGGCACACGCGAATGTTTTGAAACGAAATTGAGGTTAGACTAAAGATCGAATAGTCTACGGCCCGTATTCAGAGTCATTTCTTCGTTTTAAACACGATCTTAAGACGTCCTCTACCATGTGTTATTATTAATTACTATATCTACGGTTTTAAGACTGTGCTTCGTCTCAAGCACTGATTATGAATACGGACCTAAGATTTGTCTGCGAATGCACATGCGCGGAATATGAATTCGGCGACTTTTAAATTCTAGGACTTAAAAGTGCTCTTTTTTTGTAAAAAAAAACTATCGATCACTCCTCACCACTAACTTACTTTCGCCGTCGCAGAAACGGCTATGTTCGAGACGAAACGCAAGCCTGAAAACACGCGTGAAACACGGTTGCGTTGTATAAAATACATTTATTACAAACACGCAACATGAGTGGCTTATAAAAGTGATATAACGCTCTAAGGTCACTGATGTCTCTTTTATTATCTTAATCCTGAAAGTAAACAGTAGCACTGAAAACAAACAATAGGATATTCAGTCGGTCTTGAGACATCGTCTGAGTAAGAGTAGTGTACAATTGTGCGTTATGATAAGGGGTTGAACACGTAAAAACCAGAAACGCAAAAATGTGAAGGAGAAATAATACTTAAATTACATAGGGACGAAAATTCATATAACGAAATTGCGAAACTTTTAAATAGGAGTAATTCTATATTACATTATACATATGGTAAAAAAGGCAAAACTAGAAAGAACTGTTGCGGAAGAAGCTCGTTCAGGTCGCCCAAAAAAAGTTGACAAAGAGAAAAGAAAATGCTATCATTCACGAAATTCAAAAAAAAAATATGCTACTGCCACTCCTAAATTGTTAAGTATGATTAATGAAGTATTCGGTAAGCAAGTTCATCCCCAATTTATTTAACGAATTTTTCGGGGAAATAATTTCCACGGTAAGATACCAAGAAAGAATCCCTACATTACTAAGGCGAATCAGAAGAAAAGATTACATTTAAAAAAAAATTATATCAACAAGGGTAATGCCTTTTTGGAAAAAGTTATATTCTCTGATGAATCTAAATTCAATCTCTTTAGGTCAGATGGTCGAAATTATATATGACGAACACCAAACGCAGAGTTGAAGATGCAGAACTTATATCAAACAGTAAAACACGGAGGTGGTTCCATTGTGGTGTGAGGTGCATGGCAGCCAGTGGTACAGAAAATTTTCTATTCATCGATGGCACACTTGATAAATATAAATATTTAAACATTTTAAGAAATCAGCTTAAAGACAGTAAACTGGGATTACTAAATGATTTCCCGTTTCAACAAGATAACGAGCCCAAGTACAAAGCTTGGATCGTTAAAGAATGGCTCTTATATGTATTGTAACAAAAATGTTACTGCAGGCTCCCCTCCGCCTCCTGGCTCGAGGTCCCATAGGCCTCGAGTATAGCGTCTTAGAGTTAAATATTGTTAATTGCGTTTATTTAATGTCTTAGGCTTAGTGTATTTAGAGTTAAGACCCCCTCCCTGCACCCTTTCCTCCCTGTCACCCTTCCCCGTAGGGCACTGGCTTGAGGAGCAACAACAACCACCAGCATCGAGGACACCGTCGTGGACCTGCCACGAGGACCCAGCATCCCTGGATGGACCGCGAGAGCGGCTGCGTCGCCGAGGCAGCGGAAGGCAGGGATGGCATGGGCAGGAGGAACACGAGACCGAGTCGCCCGTGGGATGGATACCCCGCCACCACCATCATCACCAATACATGCAGCCCTGGTGCAGTCCCGTCACACGGGCAGGAAAAAGTCCCGAGACCGCGGACGTGCCCGGGAGGATTTGACAGGCCTGGAGGCCGCCATCTTGACCGGCGCGCGCAGCCAGCACGCGCGCCGGCAAAGCCAGCGCCGTGCCGCCGCCACGAGGCGCTGGAAGGCCCGGCGGTCCACCGAATTTGAAACGGACCAATGCCCTGCCATGCCGGAACTGTCAACCAATGCCGAAGCGCGTAGCCCTCTCAGCTGAGCAGCCCCGGCCAATCAACGAGGCCCTGGAGGCCCACGAGGGCCAGAAACACCGGAAATCTTATCACTTCGAGCCAAGCCATTAGCGAGATACAAGTGTAATTGCGAGCGTGCGAGTATCGACTATCGAGAACTGTAGAGTGAGTGAGTGATAATTCCGGATTATCAGTGTTGTGGAATTTTGAGTGAGTACTGTTTCGCGTATGATTACGTTTCCCTTCCCTCCTTCCCTACCCCCTTTTTGCTTTAGCGTTTGAGAGATAGTAGAACTCCCTTCAGGACGTCCGCGAGCTGGCCCACGTGACCTAGCATTTTGATAGTTTGCGTTGTAATTGAGACAGACCTTCTGCCCTTACACTCGAGGCCCGTGGTATATTGCGTGCGCCCTAATTTTAGTAGTTTGCGCCCTTTTTGGAAAACCCCCGTGCCCTCTCCCTTCCCTGCCCATTTTCGCGTTCCCACCAAGGTAATTTGTAAAGTAGCCATTTTGCGTTCGGGAACCTTCCTCCCTGAGACCTCCCTCACCGCTCCCTCCGCTAACCGTGCCAATCCCGTCGAGTAAACAAACGAGGACCTCTCGGGGTCACTCGTCGGTGCTACACCGTTACAGTAGCTGGCGCCCAAATATTATCCAAGTACCATTCCTCAGCTAACACCCCCCCCCCTGTGCCCCTTGTCGACACCGTACCCCTCCGCTCCCCAACCCCCTTCCCGCAACCGAGTCCCTTTAAATTCTTCCTAGGCCGCGTGCGTCCGCGCGAGCTAACGCGTGACCGGGCGTGCACTCATCTGACGCCGTATTCTCTTCTCTTTTCTGCTCTTTTCTTTTCTGTCCTATTAGCTTTTTGGTTTTACATTGATTATTGTACATTACTTTATTAATTATACTTCTTTTCTTATTCTACACCGTGTCCCCTTTCTTCGATTCCCTCCCCCTCTCCCTTGTTATTGAGATAGCTGTATTTGCGAGACCCTGGGCCACTCTACGAGGTCCAGCGCGTCACAGTATATAGTACACCACAAATATTGAACGCTCCACCGCAAAGTCCGGACATCAACCCGATAGAAAACTTATGGGCTTAAATCGAAAAAAATATATAAATGTATATAAAGTTACATCAAAGCAGATGTTGAAAGAAAAAATCATCGAAGTATGGAATTTCATTGAAAGTACTGTCCAAAATCATTAGTTTATAGTATGAGGCGTCGTCTTACAAAAATTATTAGTGCCAAAGGTGGTATAAAAAAGTATTAACACAAAATAATGGTACAATAAGGAAGCGCTCTAATACTTTCGTAGCCACTCATTTTACGTGTTTGTAATAATTATGTATGTAAATTTGTTTTAAACAATTTAGTCCAACATATATATTTCACATGTTAAAAATCGTAAATAAAAGAGTTCGAATAATTTCGTTAGCCACTGTATTTAATTTTAAAGATTTAATATTAAGTTAGTTATAAGTTAAATTAAAAAAAGAACTGAAATAATAAGTTTTTTTAACATTCTTTTTTAAATAACTTTACGAACTTAACCAAATATCATTTTGAGTATTGTTCATAATAAAATGTTTAAAATAACATGCATTTTATTTCTTAAAAATCTCTCCGAAGCAATGTAGCCGACAGTGCCCGTTTTCGCAGCTTCATAATTTAAAATAATTATAATTTTCAGAAGAGATCAAAAAACAAACAACATATCGTTAAAGTACTACGCTTCCATTTTTAAATAGGTTTTTCCTTCTTTCTTTCTTCAAATAGAACTAGAGATATTGTAGTTTGGAAAAAAAGGCCGCGAAATCGAATTTATTCATACGTTGATATCTGTATTTTTAAATTATTAAGTGTAATTGAATCAAGGTTCATTTTACGCAGAATCACACGAACTCTAATTTGCAAAAAATTTCTCTACGTTAATTAGGACCGCAGTTATTAAAGAATAAAGGCGACTGGAACGTACCCGTAGGCCCATGCGCCAAAATAGGTGTACCTGTCAAAGTTTGATTATCATCTTAAATGAGATTCCCAGTTATAACCGAGATTGGTTGAGCTTTGTATAAGTGTTGTAGCTTTAGGTTATAGTATAAATGCGTTAACGAGATACTCCGCCAAAACAGGAAGCACACTAAAAACGTAATGTAACTAATCCGTTGATCGTGTGCTCAAGCAACAGATTTCAAAAAATGGGTATTTCGATAGTAACGAATATTCGAAGTAAGGTGGAATTAGAGAAAGTGAGAAATGCAACGATTAGAAAAGGACAGAATGCATCACCGATCTGACTCAGAGTGTATTTCAAAACTTACTGCGAGTGCGAAGAACATAGTTGTTTCTTTGTTAAATACATGACAAAAAATTAAACAGAATAATTAAAGCACTCGCTGTACGTTTTAAAACACACTTCCAAGATGGTTGTTTGTAGTTTCCATATATCCTATTCACTATATACAAAAAAAATAGATGACGCTATTTGTCGGCAGGCCGATCTTGGTGAGCATTTTGGTGAACCTTTGACATTTATGGCTGCATATTATAGTCGATCCACGAGTTCAACGAGTTTTTTGTAAAATATAGAAGAGGAAAGAGGAAGAGGAAAGTCTTTAGCAAAAAACATATAAATTTATATGAACTTTTTAATAAAAACTATCCATGTGCATAGTTTTGTACTCAAATACATTTTATTTTTCTATTTTAACATAAGTATCTGTGATTTTATGCAAAACCACGTAACATTTTTTAAAAATTCTATGGCTTGCGAGCTGTAAAAAAAACACTGAACTCGTGGATCGACTATCGTTTTTTGCTTGTCACATGCTATTTCTATCTCGTTACCCTATTGAAATTAAAAATAAGAATATTACAATAGTATGAAATTATTTTAAAAAATTTAAAAAGTAAAATTGTTGTATGTATGAAATCTAAATCATTTCTCATCTTCGTCTTGGTGGCAATCGTTGAAAAATATGATTACGTAAACAAATTCATGTGAAATGGTCTTTTGATGAATGAACGAATGCCGTTTTGTGAGAAAGTAAAGCCTCCTCGAAAGTATGGTCGGATTGCCCATTTGGGTTATTTATTTTTAATCAATTATATTTTTCCGGTACAAAAAACAGTCAATTGTCTTACACATACATGAACTTTTATCTTTCTGTTACAATATTCAATTACCATCGACACACGGACTTATACCTTGTATTTCGAAATGTGCATTTGAAAATTTCAGAGAGCAAATCCGAACGCAATAAGTAAAACTATATTTTCGCCTTCCATGGCCATATTGTTTGCAATATGAAACCAAAAAAAATGTAAGAAGAAAGAATTCGGCATCTAGCTAATGCATATAATGAAAATCCGCTTATACGCCATGTTGTTGTCTACAAAAATTGTATATTGTGAAGAGCACTATTGCACTTATTGCACTTATTTTTCTGAAATCATTAAGTGTACATGTAAAAACCGTTATATTTATATTATTATTTAAAAGATTCGTTTATGATCATATACATAACTCCATGGCAATCAAGCCTACTAAAACTGTTAAAGTCACCAGTATGTTGGGATAATATTTCATGGATAACCACGAATAGAATATTAAAAATTATTTATAAAAAATTAGACGCACACTTATATTACAGGGGTAGTGAATACACATCATAGTGAAGAAAATATAAATAACGAGAATTAGACATTAGGAGTAATGAAAAATGGTTAATTCCACGCTAAATCGACTACTTTTGCACGCGACTTTTTTTTATTTGGCTGAAATTTTAATATGTTGAAGTACTACAATAAAAAGGTTTGCGTGATGTTTTTCAAATTTTTTTACCCAACCCGAAAAAAATTATAAATTTAAAAAAAATTGCCTTTTTTCATATTCAAAAGAGCACAAAGTCTGTAAATGATTTAAACGCCAAAGGAAGAATTAAATTAATTGGTTATTATTATTATATTAAGATGGAACAATTGAGTAATTATTTATTTTATTGTCCATAAGATAATCCTATTAAAATTATTGAAAATTATTGAAAAACCTTCTGATCGAGTTAAAACTATATATTAAGTATTAAATATCATAGAATTAATGATTTAAAATTATTTTATTATAAAAAGAAAACTAAATTGCGAAAAAAATTGAAAAGTAAGATTTTCAAATTAAAAAAAATATAAAGAAAAAATTTTCCACGATGGGAATTGTGGCATCAAATGCAGAATAAAACGAAGGTTTTTTTTTGACACAAAAAAAAATAAAAAACGGCGAACTTTGAAAAATTAATGATTTTGTTATGTATAGGTAGTATCGGTTATCATTTCCGAAACAGAATATCATAGTCAACAGTCAATAGAATTGCAGAGCAGCACATTACCCAGTGCACTGCCCGTGTCACCTACCCAGCTGCTTAGTTGACTACATTCCTAAGGTCCTAAGCTCTATACTTAAGAGCATCAGCGAAAAATGACTATATAAGCAGTCAAAGTCATGATACTGATGCTCAGAAAATCGTTTAGCTTCACGCGCAAAAGATCGGACTGCACATTGTCACTCGTAGCTCTAGCCGTTGGAGTATTAGATCCGGTGTAATATTCGTAATCTGCCCTAGCCCGTGAAGAAATATTATCAAAAGATTTCGAATCTAAACTTAAAGTTTATAAATTCAAAATGGCGGCTCCAAAATGGCAAATCAAAATGCAAAAAGTTACTTGTTTTGGATGAAACTCGGTACTCGGTTTTTTTTTGTGGTGACTGATTTCGATTTTGAAGTTAAAATTTAGAAATTAAAATTGGCGAATCCATTATGGCAAACCAAAATGTAAAAAGTGACTTGTTTTGGATGCGAAACTAAGTATATTAATTTGTGTACTTGATACCACGATCAATCCCGACTGGGCCCTTAAGTAATCAACCTCTCAAGGTCTTATTAAGTTTCGTCATAGAAATTTAGAATTGCCTTATGAGACCCTTATCTGACAAAATCACTACTGATTTGCGTACTTGTTACCATGATTAAGCCTAGGCGGGCCCTGGATTAACTCCCCTAATATCGCACTATTAAATTTTGCCATGCAACCCTAGAATTTCCTTATAAAATCCCTAATAGGCAGTCATATGGAAATCCATATTGGTATCCACATTAAAGCCTGGTAGGGCCCTAAGATATCTTAGGGCATCCCTAATAATTTTCTTCATTGGACGTACGGATTCTGAGCTGTATAGACTGGTATTCCTCTGAACATGTATACCAAATTTCAAGTCAATTCATCAATCACAGCCCGAGAAATCGTATACACCGTTTTGAAAAACATAGTTTCGAGAAAAACGCATTTAAAGTTTGAGCATTAGTTGTTTGAACATTAGTCGTTTATTTGCGCGTCAAATTCTTCCTTCACTACAAACACTACAACTCAAAAAATACTTTGAATATCTACATGGAATCTTTTGCATATTATTCTAACCACTTCAACGTATTTTTTAAAGACAACAAAAATTTTTCGAAAATTTGAAAATTTCACAGTAGAAAGTTTATTTCACCCCTTAAACGAACAACGAATCCACCATTGAGTGTATTCTTACCGCTCAGAATTGACTCAAATTTTATTCACGTTACCTTTGGTCGTTCCATTTAGTTTGGTTACAGTTAAATTTCCGTTATCAAAAGTTAAAATTTTTGTTCGAAAAACGAAAAAATTGTATTGTAAATGACTTTGAATATTTTGTTTGTATTTTTTTTTTAAGTATATATTATATTTTTTATAAAGTATACATTTAAGAACAAAGAATTTGAGAAAAATGTCCCATTTGGTTAATTTTTTAAAAAGTTATGACCACTTGTACCACAATAACTTTATTAGGGTGCTATAACGGGTCGGGTTCAAAAATAGCTGATTTGGCGTGGAATGCTTCATATATATACGGAGAGACTTTTTCCTTAATTTTTTCTATGAAATTCACAATGAAATTTACCGTAGAACCCAATAATCGTAGCACATCGTTACCATTTCATTACTTATTGTTTATAACATATAATTGTTTCTTTGGCTACAACTACTTTTACAGTGCACATGGTAAAATTTACTTAACTTAATTAAAAATGTTCCGTTATTTCATTAAAAAATTCGATTGATATAATCAAAACCTAATTAGTAGTATAAGTTTGGGGGTTCTGGACCAAGAGACCTGTAACCGACATATACCGACACTCCAGATTCTTCGAAGGTGGGTGTCCGTGCTAAGTTGCCGTCGTGAGCTCTACGATTTCCGGAAGTGACGTCACCAAGACCCCTCGATTCCAAGAATTTTCGCTCGATTCCGGGAATTTTGCGTCACATTCCGGGAATTTTGCGCTCGATTCCGGGAATTACGCACGATCGAGAACCTTCTAGAACATTCTAGAACATTCTGGAAGCTTCGACGGTACGTGTCCGTGCTAAGTCGGGAAGGTTCGCTCCCAGAGCCGGCGGTCCTCTCGCTCGACGTTTTGAGACAGCCCCTTGCCCCCCATCCCGGTAAGCCTTCCAGAAGCTTCGACGGACCCGTACACGTGCGTGCAGGTTTCGGACGTCAGCCCTCAGTCCGTTTGACCTCGAACGTTATCTCGCAGAATTGCGCAGCATCGCTGATGCAAACCTCCAGGAATTTTCCAGAACTTTTGTCCCTAACTTCATAGCGCAGGCTAGAGCGTAGAATCGGTGAATCAGAGAGAGAGAGAGACGAGCGGCATCTCCTTTGAGCGCAGTGCCGAAAAGCGGTTTCGGCGACTTTTGCGTCGAAGTTGATCCACTGAGAATCTCCCATCCCCCGATTCGTCAGTTTCCTCATCCCACTGAGAAGCTTCGCGAATTCCCCATGCCTCAGCCTCGTGCGAGAGCACCAGCGAGTTCAAAGTCATCTATGTATCGGTTGTTCTAATGCGCAATACAAAGAAGCTTCGCGAATTCCCCATGCCTCAGCCTCGTGCGAGAGCACCGGCGAGTTCAAAGTCATCCATGTATCGGTTGTTCTAATGCGCAATACCGAATGTTATCTCGCAGAGTCGTGCGTCGAGAATGCGGGCCCTCATCGCCCCGAGGTGTCAAATTACTCGTAAGCGCGCGCGCGCGACGCAACTTCGTCGTCGTCGGAGGGCTAAGGAATATTCCGGAAGATGCATGAACCTTGACATCGACTCTCTGTAGGCGATTCGATTCCTAGAAATCTGCGAAACCTCCCATCCCCATTTTTTAACCCTTGAGAGTTTCCTATAAAAGGAGAAATTGAACGTACCTTCGTTAGTTTGCTGCAACAATTTGGATGATACCGCATAAGAGGAAACAACGTGAGTTCGCGTACAGCTACTGTTAAGGAATATCACAGGCGGCGAGTTCAAAGTCATCCATGTATCGGTTGTTCTAATGCGCAATACCGAATGTTATCTCGCAGAGTCGTGCGTCGAGAATGCGGGCCCTCATCGCCCCGAGGTGTCAAATTACTCGTAAGCGCGCGCGCGCGACGCAACTTCGTCGTCGTCGGAGGGCTAAGGAATATTCCGGAAGATGCATGAACCTTGACATCGACTCTCTGTAGGCGATTCGATTCCTAGAAATCTGCGAAACCTCCCATCCCCATTTTTTAACCCTTGAGAGTTTCCTATAAAAGGAGAAATTGAACGTACCTTCGTTAGTTTGCTGCAACAATTTGGATGATACCTCATAAGAGGAAACAACGTGAGTTCGAGTACAGTTACTGTTAAGGATTATCACAGAAGTCAAACAGTTGATCGAAGCTAGAAGAGGTCGTAAAAATCTCCTAATAAATTTGAAGAAATTGGATATTAATTGAACGCAATGGACTTCTCGACGATTACCAAAGTGGCACGTTTGGACTCATTTCTTCCAACGAAAAAGTTGGCGGAATTAGAGATTCAAAAGGAATACAAGATTAGTTGTATTCGGAAAATTGAAACAAAATACGGAACGAGAGTAATCGTCGACATTGAAAACAGCTTCTCGACATTTCTACCAGCGAGGGTGTCTAAAGTCTTGAAAGACGATAACAATTTATTCCAAAACATGGTGCGTGCTGCCGACGAAGATCGACTCCTCATGCGCTGTCTCGGTGGGCAGTATAATCAGATTGAATTTCAATGTTTGTAATCGTGCTCTTAATACTATGTATACGTGTTAAATAAATATATACAACTTGTTATTATATCTTATGTCTTTATTCACAATCAAAAAATACATTCCAACAACAACCAATTCCTTAATAATTTAACGTTTTCCATCGAACATTGGAAATGGGAGGCATGATGATGCGAACAGCGAGTGAGTAAGTTCTTTCGCAGATTTTGCAGCGAAGGGCATCCCAGATCTCCCAGATCCGCGATGTGTTCGGTTCGTCCAATGAAAGCTCCCAACCAAACTTTCTTCTCCAATCCTTTTACATAGATCTTAGATGCATTTTGCAGAATAACTCGAAGAATGTTTCTAGCTTGATTGTAAGCAATGTCCCCAGCGCTCCAGGATATATCATGAAAATTGCGCTCCAACCATAAATTTATACTTTTGTATTTAGCCGGTAGATGCTTCCATGGACAAGGTGGTTGAAACAAGAACGTTGCAGGTTCGGAGAAATTGTTGTCGACTGCAATCACGGATAGCTCCTTCAGGACAAACTCGTTCGAGGGTTTCTTGAAACCTTGTCCGTCCACGACAAATTCCATTTTTTTAT
>NW_014333144.1:0-1802 GCF_000341935.2 Cephus cinctus | reverse complement strand
GTACGGAAACTCAGGGAGATGGGTGCATCCCTCTCGATGGATTTCAGCAGTTGTATCTTTCGTCGATCCGATACCTTTACGTACGGTATCAACCATTCCAATTTGTGAATTACGACTTTGCATTCTTCCGCAGCAGTTTGCACTATTCCATTGACATCGCTCTTTGCTCTCGTCAGAATCAACTCGTGTTTAGCGTTAACGATGATCTTGCGATAATCTTCAGCGAAGCCCAGTATCATACTCAGCGGAATGGATACGTCGAAGTAACCATCCGCATTGGTCAACTTCTCCCGTTCTCTGACGTCGAGCCAACCGGCGTTCTCCATCAAGGATCTTTGGCCGGGACTCAGGGAAACATATCCCTTCATGAGACTCGTGAGACCGACGTTCTTGTTTCGATCGATCTCTATAGCATTCATTTCGTAGCGAATCTCCTCGAAGAGATGGCAAATGGCATTGTTTACCAGAGTCGTGCTCGCAGTCGCTGTGGACCCATCTTCCTTGACCAGCTTTCCATACACGTGCAGCGAACTTTTGCTCGGTAGTAAGCATAGGTCTTGATGTTGAACGGAGATTCGAACCTCGTCGCTGTTGTTGAACGTTGACGAGGCGTAAGGTTGATGCGCATGCGTTTCATAGTGTGCTATAGATTCATCGAAGACGATCGGTGTCTGAATGTTCAGCGTTTCTTCCTCCATGGTACGCGGCAGAGGAGAAGTATGCAACAGAACAAAAGCTTTACTTTCCTCTTGCGACCTTGAATCCTAGATTTTCCAGAAACAAGACGTTTCGACGTGTTAGCGCCCCCCTTTGGCATATCAGTCCACTATTATAACCATTGACGATTTTTCTATTATAGACGATACCCATTATCGCATGGATCTGACGTGCAGCCTGATCGTTATGACTTCTCCTTGAAAATTTACCAGATCCCCGTCTTGATCGATTATTCGCAGCTGCAGGTGATCTATCGTCTTGGTAGCGATCGGTAGATAAATGACGTGTGATGGCACCTCTATGATCTTGTATCCGGGTGGCACGACCGGAAAGAATTCTTGTATGGTGTGCACTTTACGTTCGTTGATGTAAGCGCCAGTCGTGACGTTGCATTCGACTCGTAGGGCGTTCACCTTGAGAATGGCGACCGGTACGTCGGACGTGTGTAATTTATTAGCAATAATATATCCGCAGCCCCTCTGTGTTCGAGACTCTCTCGATTCTTCGAGTAGGCGATGTCGTGCTCTTTGCAAGCTGCGTCCAGGGGGTTGATGCCCGGATCGCCTCGCGCGAGTCTATTTGCTAGTTTCGTACCGGGCCCGCAGTACTGATAACCGGGTATATGTAACTCAACGGGTAGACTGTTGATGATCCTGTTGACTAGTCCTCTGCCACGATGAGATTTTTTCTTCCCAATGCGTTTACGCTTAGAATGCACGATCATGTCCCTGCGGTGAAACAGTTCCGACTGAACACTGATCCTTATAAACTAGTCATTTATAGTTTCCACGTTAGTCAAGGTCGAGGTGAGGTTCGAGAAACAGTCCGTCAGGCTACCTGTAACGAACTTTGACAAAATCGTGCGAGTAAAGGAGAAGAAAGAGGTCAAGCGACACGGCGAATTACTGCCAGGCAGTATACGTGCAGTGTTTTGCGGACCATCCAATTGCGGCAAGACGAACGCACTGCTCGCTCTCATAACCCATCCCAACGGATTAAGATTCGAAAACGTCTACGTATACTCCAAATCGCTTGGTCAGCCAAAGTACAAGTTTTTAGAACGTTTACTCGCATCCGTGGACGGC
>NW_014333143.1:0-5637 GCF_000341935.2 Cephus cinctus | reverse complement strand
CACCAGCACGTTACTCAGTCCTTATCTTAAAATACACCAATCACCGTACATGCAACTTAACAATACGTATGTTAATCCCTCACCCGGAGGACCTCCGCGGCAAACGCAGCGAAGATCGGGAACGCCTCTTTCGAAACGAGTTCCCTCTCCTCAAGCGGCCACGTCAGCCCTCGTTCCCGCAATGCCTCCACCATATCAGCCCTAGCTTCCTGTCGCCGCACACAGCTAAAAAGAACATGCTCAGATGTCTCGGCTTCACCACACTCGCACACGCCATCCTCAACGAGACGGAACGATTCAAGCTTCCACCTGAATGCACCGTGCCCGCTAAGAAACTGCACCACATAGTGATCCAAGCGCATCCATCGGGCCTCTATCCTATCATGCACATCACTAAAGAACCGATAAGTGACTCTACCCTTATCCGAGTTCCGCCACCTGTCCTGCCAACGGTCTACCAACACCGACCGCAAGCATTTCTTGGCCTGCTTAATAGTACTCCTACCATGCAATAAATCCTCCGCCCTATAGTGGAAGGAGTCGATGTCGAAATCCTGTCCACTGCGTATCCTATACTTATAAGCCCTCTCGATAATTGCCAAGTCTATTGGCAGCACCCCTGCCATAACCATGACCGCATCCGCCGATATCGTCCTATACGCTTTGGTTACCCTTAACAAAACATGCCTTTGTGCACTTATCAGCGTTCTAATCGTTCTCGCGTGTAACAAATCCCACCACCCCGCCGCGGCGTACGTCACGATCGGTATGAAGAGACCGCCATAGTACGTACGCATAGCCTTGTGTCCTAAGCCCCAGGTAGACCTCGCTACGCGCGCTAAGCTACCAAACATGCATTTACTCTTACGTGCTAAATAGTCCACATGCGGTTTGATCCTCATACCAGCACCGAAGTGAACCCCCAGATATTTCACCGAGGATTTCAACCGCAGCGATTGTCCCTCCACCTGAATTACCGGAGGTCTACCCATGTCAAGACGCCCTTTCACCAAGAGCATTTCTGTCTTGGCTGCCGAGATCTCGAGCTTCCTATCCCTACACCAATCCACGATAGTGTCAGCTACCCATTGACCCTTAACCTGAATCTCGTTTCTCGAATTACCATACACAACTACTAGCAGATCGTCCGCGTAGGCGATCGGCTCGCAACTACCACCACTTAACCTATGCAGCACTTCGTCAAATACAAGGTTCCAAAGGTTCGGCCCTAAGATTGACCCCTGCGGACATCCCTTAGTCACAAGCTTGCCCACCCTACCATGTACAGCCGTCAAAGCGACCTCGCGATCGCAAAAGTAATCCTCGATCAACCTATACAAATTACTCGAACACCCCCTTTGCCTTAAGTTCCATAAAACGATCGGCCACCACACGTTATCGAACGCCCCAGCGATATCAAAAAGTAACGCCAAAACATACTTCTCGCCTCTATTGCTCGTCAAGTCTCTAAACTTGACAATAGCGTCCTCCGTGGACCGCCCTGGACGAAACCCATACTGCCTATCCGAACAAAAAGATTCCCCGTGAAAGATGGGTGCAAGCCTCCTAGCAATTACCCTCTCCAAACCCTTCCCCAAAACTGATAATAAACAAATTGGCCTGTAGGACTTTACGCAAGACTCATCCCTCCCAGGACCCTTTAAGAGGGCCCTCACAGCACCTATTTTCCACTGTCTGGGAAATACCCCCCACTCTAAACAGGCATTAAAAAGCCGGACAATCTCCGCACCGGGAACCGTCCACGACGACTTGAGAGCCTCCACTTCGATCCTGTCGAGCCCGGGTGCCTTGCCATTCGCAAGGTCCCTGATAGCCTTCCTAACCTCTTCGCTGTCAAACGAGGGTGCAATCTCAGCTTCGTAATGCGCGCTTATTTCATCACGCACCCTTCGCTGTGCCTCTGTTTCCGTGCCCTCAGAGTCGTCGGGGACAAGCCCCCGCAGCAAAGTCTCGGCCGTCTCATGCCATCCCACCGTGTGGGCCTGTTGGTCGAAAAGAGTACTCAGCGCCTGATCAACACGCAGACGCCGAGTCTGCATCTTATAAACCAGTCCCCAAGGCTCCCCGTTTGAATTGTTAACATAACCCTGCCAACTCAGGACCTTTGCCTTACTAATGGCTGCCTTGTATTTCCGCCGCTCCGCGTTGTACACTAATCGCTTAGCCTCCCGACGGCTACCATGCTCATACTGGAATTCCCTACGCTTCCTATTTACAACCTTCTTGAGGGCCGTCAACTCGCTGGTCCACCAGGGAACCGAGCGCGAAAATCGGCGCCTCTCAGGCATCGAGACCGCGCACGCATTAACGATCGCCTCCTGAATTCCATTAGCCAGTCTATACACCTCCTCCGGGCCAGCGACGTGCTCGCTCCACTCCCTTAACCTACCCCGCGCGTCCTGAAGAGCATGCTTATATTTCGTCCAGTCCGCTTTAGAAACTAAAAATCTACTAGGACCTCCCTCGCTCGCATGCGTCAGCGAGTTTCTGTCCTTCTCCCACTTGAGCACTATTTCTATCGCACGATGGTCGCTACAACTCCAATCATCGTGCACAGTCCAGCTACGAATTAACCGCGATAAGTCCTCCGTGGCGAGAGTGACGTCTATATTACTTTCCCCGCGTGAACTACAAAAGGTACTAACCCCCCGATCCCTGTTTATGACTATTAACCCTTGCTCGGCAATAAAATCCTCTAAATCTGCCCCCCTATCATCTAGTCGGCTGCTACCCCATAACGGGGATTTCGCGTTCGCATCAATACCTATTAAAATCCTCTTCCCGCGTAATACCCTTAATTCCTTACCTAAATGTTCTAAATACGGCTCGATTTCATCCGAAAACTGAAAGTACATGCTAACAAGGTACACGCTACCCTCTCGAGAGTTGACCTGTACGCAGGCGCAGTGCGCGTTACAGAGCTGTGACACCTTAAGAACCGTAAACTCTCTGTTCCTAACAATTATTGCCGCTTTCACGCTATCTACCTCGTTGCTGGAACCGTGGACAACCTTCGTAGTAACTCCGAACCCTGTGACTTTACCATACGCGCTATAAGGCTCTTGCGCGAGCAGAACATCTATATCCTTTTTATCTAATTCTACTCTAATTTCGTCACTAACTAGCCTAGATCCCTGCATATTAAGCTGAACAATTCTAACTACCCCCCCATCATCTAACGGGCTATTAGCCATAGTTCGTCCATGAGATTGCCCTCGTTAACGCGGATTTATACATTGGACACTTCTTGTCCTTTGCCTCGTGGTCATGTGGTCTGCCACTTCTTTTACAATTAACGCAGATGGCTATTTTGGCCTTACTCTTGCATTCCGCGAAACTATGGCCCTCTTGTGCACAGTGTCCACAAACTTCCTTCTCCTTCCTACAGTACTTAGCTACGTGTCCATACGATTGGCACTTGAAGCACCTCGTAGGTTCGGCAAAATCTACATGAACGCCAGCCTATATATATCCTACTCTGTTTCAACAATCTAGTCCTGAACTCTGGCGTCGTCTCGATAACCCAGTTCACTGTCTCGCCCTCCTTCGCTCCAGTCCTAAAGGCTATTTTTATCTCGCTAGCAATCTGCGCCGACGAAAGGTCGGTAAAGTTCTGCTTCCTTATGGAGGTCAGGATCTCGGTTTCCTCCATGTCACGCGGCACGTCGTATACTTGCATACGCGGAAGCCTTTTCGATGGCGCTGCCACTTTCAGCCCTGCACTAACCAGTTTTTCATTCCCTATAAAAACATCTAATCCCTCTTTGTCCACGGTTTCTACCGCTACGCCGTTGTCCCTGATTTTCCTAACGCTTTTAATCCGCAATTTAGATTTCCTAGGATTAACTAGGGTAAAGAGCTCCTCCTTGGTCTTCTCCGAGCTCTCACCTTCCTTCGGAAAGATGTCCACTACGTTTCGCTCCGGTTTCTTAGCAGTCGCCTTAATTACGTGTCTGACAGTCGAAGCCTTAGACACAGGTAAGCCTAGCGCTACCTTTTGACTGTAACTAACAGCCATACCTACAGCCCCCCCTTCCCTATTGCCGCTTTTACCCTGACTTCCGTTTCCTACAGACGTGACGACTGACGCCACATTTCCTCTGGCCATCGAAGCCAACCTACCTTCCAGGAAGCTATTACGCAGTAACAACTCCTGAACTATTCCTGACATTGCAGACATTCTACTTGCTAAGAAGTTTGCCTGCTCCCTACTCACGCTTTTAGCCAGGTCCATGCAGAACAGACTGACTTCGCACTCCAATTCCTTGGCCTTTATAAAGGCAGCTTGAACACTGCCCTTATTAGCACCACTCTCCTTTTTCTTATCCTCCTTGGGGATTTCCCCCGCCATCTTTCCTGAATTCTCCGACTTTTCTGCGTTAATTCCAACCTCTTTGGCTGTCTTATCCGCTATATCTGGTGATGACTTAACCACCTTTACCTTCCTCTTCACCGTCCTATATCCTCCTTCTTCCCCACCGCTGTCCCTCATGTCCACTGTCTTTCCCTTACGCTTCAGGGATTGAACAGTGACATCCATGTCACTCTCGCCCCCTACACTGCTGCATACACTACTATCAACACTACTAGCTACAGATTCCCCCGAATCAGATTCCTCGCAACTACCTAAATTCGCAATGCGCTTCCTATTGAAGCTATTGCGGCGCGCCTCCCGGGCCGACATTTTGCTGCCGAGTCCCGTTACTCCGCCAGATGCCTTGGCTGACTCTATATTGCTAGCGTAGATTTTTCCACTTACCGTGCCAGGTAGTCCGGCTGCCCCACGCCAGCCGCTCGCCAGCTCGTCCGTGATTGGCCGCCCGGAAAGTACCGCTACTCCGCCGCTTGGCGTCCAAGCTGGCCGCCGCTTGGCGTCACTAACGCCACCAATATTTTCCTTGGAAAACACACTAAAATCGCACAAAACACTGTATCAAAATAGATACAACAGTCACCGACAGGATAATACACAGCACACGACACTTTTCAGAGCAAGTAGATAGGGACAGTGGGAATCTCGTTAATCCATTCATGCGCGTCACTAATTAGATGACGAGGCATTTGGCTACTTATCACTGTGTCAAACCCATTGCTGGGGACACTTTCCAAGGTATTATAGCCCCCTCGTTGGGCGAAAAACTTAACAAAATAACTGCTTTCGCAGTTTATAACAACTAAGGCTACGGCCATCGTCAAGTAGTAATAAGTAACAACAGGCATAGGAAGTCGATCGACCGAAGTCGAGCGGCTAGTCAAACTACCAAATTGGTAGGACCAATCCGCAACTTAGTGTAAGGCTACTCTAACCACGGATTGGGAAAAAGGTGGGAGGAGAGTCTGAAGCATAATGCTTATGAGACTGTGTCATGGGGTTTTGTGTGGACAATTCGTTTTCGCAAAACCACTGCGAAGAGTCCTGTCAACAAGTTTGGAACAATTAGAAATACGGAGTCCCCATTCGGGAAACGGATCTTAGCCGTGCAGAGCACGTTTACAGGGAAAACCGCGTGGAGGTGTCCGCCCGGAGGCACGTGCCCCCGGCTCCGCAGCCACCGCCAACACGAACATTCGGATACTTAGGTATCCGAATATTCGATCGACGGCGACTTTTTTTTT
>NW_014333142.1:15206-15750 GCF_000341935.2 Cephus cinctus | reverse complement strand
TTTTTGGAACAGACTGGGTCTGTGTAGGGCAGTCTGGGACTGACTGGGACCGCCTTCGATTTGTTTTTAACAGTCTGTCACAGTCTGGAACAGTCTGGGACTGTCTGGGACAGACTGGGACAGTCTTTAATTTTTTTGAAACAGCCTGGTATTGTCCTGGACAGTCTGGGACCGCCTGGAATATTTGTAGAACACCCTGGACAGTTTGGGGCAGCCTGGGACAATCTGGGACAGTCTGGGGTACTTTCCTAACAGTCTGGGACGGTCAGTGACCGCCTGGAACAATCTAGGACAGACTGGGACCGCCTGCAATTTTTCAGGGGCAGCCTGGGACAGTCTGGGACAGACTGGGACCGATTTGAATTTCTTTGGAACAGTCTGGGACCGTCTGGGGCAGACTTTGAACGTCTGGAATTTTTTTGGAACAGTCAGGGAATGTCTTGGACAGTCTGGAACAAACTGCGACAGACTGGGACAGACTGGGATCTTTTTGGAACAGCGTGGGACTGTCTGGAACAGTGTAGGACAGTCTGGGACAGACTGA
>NW_014333142.1:9349-15042 GCF_000341935.2 Cephus cinctus | reverse complement strand
GTCTGGGACAGACTGGGACCGATTTGAATTTCTTTGGAACAGGCTGGGACCGTCTGGGGCAGACTTTGAACGTCTGGAATTTTTTTGGAACAGTCAGAGAATGTCTTGGACAGTCTGGAACAAACTGCGACAGACTGGGACTGACAGGGATATTTTTGGAACAGTCTAGGACAGTCTGGAACAGACTGGAACCTACTTGGATTATTTGGGAACAGTCTGGGACCGTCTGGGTAAGACTGGTATATTTTTGGAGCAGCCTGGGACTGTCTGGGGCTGTCTGGGACAGTCTGGGACAACCTGGAATTTTTCTGGAACAGTCTGGGACTCTCTGGAACTGTCTGGGAGAGACTGGGATATTTTTGGAGCAGCCTGGGACTGTCTGGGGCTGTCTGGGATATTTTTGGAACCGCCTGGGACTGTCTAGGACCGTCTGCGTCAGTCTGGGTCAGACTAGGAACGACTGGTATTTTTTTGGATCAGTCTGGGACCGCCTGGGACAGTCTAGGACAGACTCGGACCGTATGGAATTTCTTTGGAACAGTCTAGGACAGTCTGGGACAGTCTGGGACCGCCTGGAATCTTTCTGGAACAGTCTGGGTCTGTCTGGGGCAGTCTGTGACCGTCTGGAATTTTTCTGGAACAGTCTGGAACAGTCTGGGACTGTCTGGGACAGTCTGAGACACACTGGGACAGACTGGGACCGTCTGGGATGTTTGTGGAAGAGTCTAGGACTGTCTGGGACAGTCTGAGACACACTGGGACAGACTGGGACCGTCTGGGATGTTCTCCTAACAGTCTGGGGCTATCTGGGACCGTCTGGGACAGTCTGGGACGGCCTGGAATTTTTCTGGAACAGTTTGGAACAATTTGGGACCGTCTGGGACAGGCTGGGAGAGACTGGGACCGTCTCGGCAGACTGGGACCATCTGGGACAGACTGGGAACGTCGGGGAAACTTTCCTAACAGTCTGGGACGGTCTGGGACCGCCTGGGACAGTCTAGGACAGACTCGGACCGTATGGAATTTCTTTGGAACAGTCTAGGACAGTCTGGGACAGTCTGGGACTGACTGGGACCGCCTGCGATTTTTTCGGATCAGTCTGGGACACACTGGGAAAATCTGGGATAATTTTGGAACAGTCTGGGACAGTCTCGGACTGTCTGGGACAGACTGGGACCGCCTGGTATTTTTCTGGAACAGTCTGGAACAGTCTGGGACTGTCTGGAACAGTCTGCGACCGCCTTGAATTTTTCTGGAACAGTCTGGAACAGTCTGGGACTATCTGGAAGAGTCTGGTAGATTCTGGGACAGACTGGGACCGTCTGGGATATTTTCCTAACAGTCTGGGACTGACTCGGACTGTCTGGGATCGCCTGGAATTTTTCTGGAACAATCTGGAACAGTCTTTCTGGACAAGTCCCCTTCGAAAGAGTATAGACTCTAGTACATCTCTACTGCGTTCCATTGTTTGCACCTTCACCGTTTTTTTGTAACTTCAGGATAGGTGCGAAGCAGGCACAGGGTCTAGACATCATGTTTTCGAGTTTTTAAAAAAAGTATCGTTTGTACCTCTTTCCAATCAGTCTCCTACGAAAGAGTATGGTCTCTAGTATATCTCCACTGCGTTCCATCGTTTATACCTTCTCAGTCTTCTTTTAAATTCAAACTAAGTACGTAGCAAGTACAACGCATACACACCATTCAATCGAGTTTTTCAAAAATGTACCGTTTGTACCTCTTACCAATCAGTCCCGTTCGAAAGAATATATACCCTAGTACATCTCCACTGCGTTCCATCGTTTATACCTTCTCAGTCTTCTTGTAAATTCAAGCTAAGTACGTAGTATGTACAACGCTTAGACGCTATTGTTTCGAGTTTCTCAAAAATGTAACGTTAGTACCTCTTTCCAATCAGTCCCCTTCGAAAAATTATAGAGCCTAGTACATCTCCACTGCGTTCCATCGTTTATACCTTCACAGTCATCTTGTAAATTCAAACTAAATACGTAGCAAGTACAACGCTTAGACGCTATTGTTTCGAGTTTCTCAAAATAGTAGCGTTTGTACCTGTTTCCAATCAGTCTCCTTCTAAAGAGCATAGTATCTAGTACATCTAATACAGTATAGACCCTAGTACATCTCCACTGCGTTCCATCGTTTATACCTTCTCAGTCTTCTTGTAAATTCAAGCTATGTACGTAGCAAGTACAACGATTAGACGCCATTGTTTCGAGTTTCTCGAAAAAGTGACGTTTGTACCTCTTTCCAATCAGTCCCCTTCGATACAGTATAGACCCTAGTACATCTCCACTGCGTTCCATCGTTTATACCTTCTCAGTCTTCTTGTAAATTCAAGCTATGTACGTAGCAAGTACAACGATTAGACGCCATTGTTTCGAGTTTCTCGAAAAAGTGACGTTTGTACCTCTTTCCAATCAGTCCCCTTCGATACAGTATAGACCCTAGTACATCTCCACTGCGTTCCATCGTTTATACCTTCTCAGTCTTCTTGTAAATTCAAGCTATGTACGTAGCAAGTACAACGATTAGACGCCATTGTTTCGAGTTTCTCGAAAAAGTGACGTTTGTACCTCTTTCCAATCAGTCCCCTTCGATACAGTATAGACCCTAGTACATCTCCACTGCGTTCCATCGTTTATACCTTCTCAGTCTTCTTGTAAATTCAAGCTATGTACGTAGCAAGTACAACGATTAGACGCCATTGTTTCGAGTTTCTCGAAAAAGTGACGTTTGTACCTCTTTCCAATCAGTCCCCTTCGATACAGTATAGACCCTAGTACATCTCCACTGCGTTCCATCGTTTATACCTTCTCAGTCTTCTTGTAAATTCAAGCTAAGTACGTAGCAAGTACAACGCTTAGACGCCACTTTTTCGAGTTTCTCTAAACAGTAACGATTGTACCTCTTTCCAATCAGTCCTCTCCGAATGAGTATAGAATCTAGTATATCTGCACTGTGTTCCATCGTTTGTACCTTCAAAGTTTTCTTTTAAATTCAAGATAAGTGCGTAGAAGTCACAGTGTCTAAACACAATTTTTTTCGAGTTTTTCAAAAAAGTAACGTTTGAACCTCTTTCCAATCAGTCCCCTTCGAAAGAATATAGACCCTAGTACATCTCCACTGCGTTCCATCGTTTATACCTTCTCAGTCTTCTTGTAAATTCAAGCTATGTACGTAGCAAGTACAACGATTAGACGCCATTGTTTCGAGTTTCTCGAAAAAGTGACGTTTGTACCTCTTTCCAATCAGTCCCCTTCGAAAGAGTATAGACTCTAGTACATCTCCACTGCGTTCCATCGTTTATACCTTCTCAGTCTTCTTGTAAATTCAAGCTATGTACGTAGCAAGTACAACGATTAGACGCCATTGTTTCGAGTTTCTCGAAAAAGTGACGTTTGTACCTCTTTCCAATCAGTCCCCTTCAATACAGCATAGTCTGTAGTACATCTACACTGCGTTCCATCGTTTGTACCTTCAATGTTTTCTTTTAAATTCAAGATAAATGCGTAGCAGGCACAGTGTTTAGAAACAATTTTTTTCGAGTTTTTCAAAAAAGAAACGTTTGAACCTCTTTCCAATCAGTCCCCTTCGAAAGAGTATAGACCCTAGTACATCTCCACTGCGTCCCATCGTTTATACCTTCTCAGTCTTCTTGTAAATTCAAGCTATGTACGTAGCAAGTACAACGCATACACACCATTCTTTCGAGTTTTTCAAAAAAGTATCGTTTGTCCCTCTTTCCAATCAGTCCCCTTCGATACAGTATAGACCCTAGTACATCTCTACTGCGTTCCATCGTTTGTACCTTCAATGTTTTCTTTTAAATTCAAGATAAATGCGTAGCAGGCACAGTGTTTAGACCCAATTTTTTTCGAGTTTTTCAAAAAAGTATCGTTTGTCCCTCTTTCCAATCAGTCCCCTTCGATACAGTATAGACCCTAGTACATCTCTACTGCGTTCCATCGTTTATACGTTCACAGTCTTCTTGTAAATTCAAGCTAAGTACGTACCAAGTACAACGCTTAGACTCCATTGTTTCGAGTTTCTCAAAAAAGTATCGTTTGTACCTATTTCCACCCAGTCCCGTTCGAAAGTGTATAGACCCTAGTACATCTCCACTGCGTTCCATCGTTTATACGTTCACAGTCTTCTTGTAAATTCAAGCTAAGTACGTACCAAGTACAACGCTTAGACGCCATTGTTTCGAGTTTAAAAAAACAGTATCATTTGTACCTCTTTCTAATCAGTCTCCTTCAAAAGAGCATAGTCTGTAGTACATCTACACTGCGTTCCATCGTTTATACGTTCACAGTCTTCTTGTAAATTCAAGCTAAGTACGTAGTAAGTACAACGCTTAGACTCCATTGTTTCGAGTTTCTCAAAAATGTAACGTTTGTATCTCTTTCCAATCAGTCCCCTTCGAAAGAGTATAGACCCTAGTACATCTCTACTGCGTTCCATCGTTTATACCTTCACAGTCTTCTTGTAAATTCAAACTATAAATGTACCGTTTGTACCTCTTACCAATCAGTCCCGTTCGAAAGAATATAGACCCTAGTACATATCCACTGCGCTCCATCGTTTATACCTTCACAGTTTTCTTGTAAATTCAAGCTAAGTACGTAGCAAGTACAACGCTTAGACGCCAATTTTTCGAGTTTCTGAAAAAAGTAACGTTTGTACCTCTTTCCAATCAATCCCCTTCTAAAGAGCATAGTATCTAGTACATCTCCACTGCGTTCCATCGTTTATACCTTCGCAGTCTTCTTGTAAATTCAAGCTAAGTACGTAGCAAGTACAACGCTTAGACGCCATTGTTTCGAGTTTAAAAAAACAGTATCATTTGTACCTCTTTCTAATCAGTCTCCTTCAAAAGAGCATAGTCTGTAGTACATCTAAACTGCGTTCCATCGTTTGTACCATCAAAGTTTTCTTTTATATTCAAGATAAATGCGTAGCATGCACAGTGTTTAGACACCATTTTTTTCAAGATTTTCAAAAAAGTTTCGCTTGTACCTCTTTCCAAACAGTCCCCTTCGAAAGAGTATATACTCTAGTACATCTCCACAGCGTTCCACCGTTTATACCTTCACGGTTTTCTTGTAAATTCAAGCCAAGTACGTGGCAAGTACAACGCTTAGACTCCATTGTTTCGAGCTTCTCAAAAAAGTAATGTTTGTACCTCTTTCCACTCATTCCCCTTCGAAAGAGTATAGACCGTAGTATATCTACACTGCGTTCCATCGTTTGTACCATCAAAGTTTTCTTTTAAATTCAAGACAAATGCGTAGCAGGCACAGTGTTTAAACACCATTTTTTTTCAAGATTTTCAAAAAAGTTTCGCTTGTACCTCTTTCCAAACAGTCCCCATCGAAAGAGTATATACTCTAGTACACTGCGGGACATTAATGCCGTCCTTGGGTGGAGCTAGTAGGAAGCGTGAGTAGGGCGACTGGCAGTGGCGACTGGTGGCAAGCAAGCCAGGCCGCCGCGTGGAGAGGGTAGCATATTCCCCGCGCTTGGGATGGCATGTCTGTCCAGAGTCCAGGCGTCCCGTATAAGAGTGTCTCACAAAATATCAACATGAGCCCGCATAAGTCCCTCTCACTCGCAGTTAGTGGAGTCCCAGAGATAGCCTGCACTGTGTATAAGAGCGTCTCACTTGGGTCTAG
>NW_014333142.1:6726-7177 GCF_000341935.2 Cephus cinctus | reverse complement strand
GCGAGTGAGAGGGACTTATGCGGACTCATGTTGAAATTTTGTGAGACACTCTTATACGGGACGCCTGGACTCTGGACAGACATGCCGTCCCAAGCGCGGGGAATAGGCTACCCTCTCCACGCGGCGGCCTGGCTTGTTTGCCACCAGTCGCCACTGCCAGTCGCCCTACTCACGCTTCCTACTAGCTCTACCCAAGGACGGCATTAATGTCCCGCAGTGTACATCTCCACTGCGTTCCATCACTTATACCTTCACAGTCTTCTTGTAAATTCAAGCTAAGTACGTAGCAGGCACAAGGCCTAGACATAATTCTTTCGAGTTTTTCAATAAAGTATCGTTTGTACCTCTTTCCAATCAGTCCCCTTCTAAAGAGCAAAGTCTCTAGTACATCTCCACTGCGTTCCAACGTTCATACCTTCACAGTCTTCTTGTAAATTCAAGCTAAGTACGT
>NW_014333142.1:5787-6097 GCF_000341935.2 Cephus cinctus | reverse complement strand
ATATATATAAGCAAAGTTAGTGAACAAATGAATAGAATTTATTATAACTTAATGCACTGACAACAAACTTTACAAAGATGCTAGTTGAGGAATAACGGAAAACAATTTCGACTGGTACTAGATAAATTAATGAATTGCAATAATTGGAGTAACTGTTAGATGGTATTTTTGTTTGAGAGGAATGTAGAACTGTTTTACTAGACTGTCTGAAGGATCAGCGGAGAATGAGGACGAGACTTGGAAAAAATTAGGGATGTTGGTTAGCGGGGGTGGATTGTTGGAGTAGGATTAGGGATTGTTACTATTGGTT
>NW_014333142.1:3652-5217 GCF_000341935.2 Cephus cinctus | reverse complement strand
AGCTTGACAAATTTTTAAGAAGAAGAGCATAGAGTGGTTAAAGAAATTCATTGGTGCTGGGAATTTTGGCGGGGGTACTCTGCACAAGGGTAAAGGAATTGCTGGATCAGGATTGGATGAGGATGACTTCTTTGTAAATGAATAAGGAGTTTTTAGTGGGGTTTTCCAGGAAGGGTCATTGAGTCATAAAGTTAGGAGCGTCCGCATATGCATCGCATAAACAACGTCAATAACAGTCAAACTAAATATGCTTTCTATAAACATTTCCGTTAGGCTCTACTCATTGTCAGTAGACCTAGAACCTATATATTAAATAACCATATCTTTGGGTCGCTATGTGATGAAAACCAGACCCACTGTTTAGTCTTCCCATAGTCGGACATAGACCATGTACGTAGGATCTGATTTTCCACGCGGACGTAACAGTACCATCAAAGTTTTCTTTTAAATTCAAGATAAATGCGTAGCAGGCACGGTGTTTAGACACATTTTATTTTCGAGATTTTCAAGAAAGTTTCGCTTGTACCTCTTTCCAAACCGTCCCCTTCGAAAAAGTAGATACTCTAGTACATCTTCACTGCGTTCCATCGTTTGTACCTTAACAGTGTTCTTTTGAATTCAAGTTAAGTACGTAGCAAGTACAATGCATACACACAATTCTTTCGAGTTTTTCAAAAAAGTATTGTTTGTACCTCTTTCCAATCAGTCCCCTTCGAAAGAGTCTCTAGTACAACTGTTACGTCCTATGCGTGAGCGACCGTATGCGGGAGCATCAGGGAGCTAGCATAGGTGTTGAGATCAAAGATCACGTAAAAGGTATTGGGTTCTTACCACTTTAAAGTGCTAAAGCACGCCTATTTGCGTTTATGTCCCTTGGTCAATAGTTAAGATGAGGATCACAAGCAGGTACTAAATATATTGATTTGGAAAACTCACTCGTTCTACGGGAGTTTGGTTGAAGCTACTGGTAAAGGGTTTATCTGGATTTAGGAGCTAATAGGTTCAGGTCTCGAAATTAAGAGAAGAAGGTATAGTTTAACTAAATATAATAAAACAATAGGTTAGAATACATGTAGCCGTTACAGTAAGATGTAGGAGAGAGTATGTTAATCTACTAACATAGCGAAATTCTAATACAATGCATGTGCGATCGCCAACTTGTGTAGTATGGGTTACAAAGATAGATGTATATATAAAGGTGTAGGGATGTGAGTTACTTACCGGTGGATGAGCAAAGGAAGAGAGAGAGACGGCGCTCGGTTCTCGACGATAGTGAAATAGATTTGGTTAACGGGAAATTCTTGGTCCAGCCCTAAGGTGGACACTCACCTAGATGAATGCTTATTGAAATGCCAAGAATTGAGTTCTTTTCGCGTGGACGTTCGGCACTGAAGTGATACACTTTTCGCTTGGGTCCTAAGGCAAGCTAGATCAAAATAGGCCCTAAGGTATTTGATCGGCACAACACTTAACTGGCGCGAACAATCGGCTCAAGACTCAAAAAGGGATACTGCTCTACCGGAGGATTGATTAGTAACTGAGGATGATCGGTGTTGGAGTGCGTG
>NW_014333142.1:0-885 GCF_000341935.2 Cephus cinctus | reverse complement strand
AGCCCGCGCCTACAAACTCGCCGAGCTCGCCGCTCACGCGTGCGCCGTCTACCGCGCGATAGCCGCCGTGCTACTCTATGCGAAACGCCGTAGATCGCTGTATGCCTTAGAATACCTTATTCTATCTGATTTCGAAGACTATGGTCTAATCTTATATGTCCGATTGATGTTCGTGGATTCGTTCCGCATTGTTAGTGTCTTTTGCGTTAATCTTTCCGCGTTAGTTTAAGTCCATTCTTCTTTGTAATCTTTCCGCATTTCAGTAACTTCATTAGAGCGTATTATTTAGTTTAGCGAATCTTGCACCTCTCAAATCCGTATACTTTGCGTTTTTGGAATTATATAGAATCACCTTAGCGACGTTCAATCGATATAATTAGTAGATTTTCTTGCTTATGTTTCTCCGATTGATACTCATTCTATTGCTTGCTTACCTATGCTTACGTTTTTCTTTCCGCATGTATATTATAGTGATCGCCGTAAATTAACTTCACTTTCGTTTATATAGAATCTTTTCCTTGGCTTTGTTAATTTAGTGTAAGACTTTTGTTAATTCGGTTTGTTTTGTTTTGCACCGCTCTTGTCTGCTACTTTATTCTGCCGCATGGTTTTGGCTTATGTAAATTTTCTTTTGACTATCTTTCTAATGGCTTTTGATTACTTGTTCTAAAATATAGCTCTGGTGCGTTAAATCAATGTAGTGTTTCTCCTGCTTTATATGGTTATGCCTCTGTTCCCTGCCTGAACGCCACGACGCTTCCGACTAGCTAGCCACCGGGCAGGGCATTTGGTGTATTAATGTTTAGCGACTCTCTCTCCTCCGCTGCTTAGTGGTAATCTTACGGATCGGCCGTTGTCCCTTGGTGCATCTCGTAGTGAGATTAG
>NW_014333141.1:17384-18218 GCF_000341935.2 Cephus cinctus | reverse complement strand
TCAAGAAGGATATTACAATAAATATACTCTAATATTATAACTAAATATATCTGTGAAACCTCAAGATAATTATTTCAGTGATCCAGACCACATTTATTTCAACATGTATTTTTAATATCTCGAATTATCAGTATGTTTTGATGTAAAAAATAATTCAGAATTAAAATTATACCTCGACATAATTTCCTGATAATTCGATGTATTAAAAATGTTACCTTTACATAGCCTTGAATGGTAAAAATTAAATGAAAAAAAAATCCCCAACCAGATACATTATTCGTTTCTTCTTACTATAGAAAATAATTGGTTCATTTTTATATGCTCATCATTATTTTTATGCCCGAGATTTATAAGTGCATTTTTGTTTTTGGTAATTTTCCATAATGCCTTCTTTATCCGTCTAAATCTTATTTATGCTAATAAAACATGAAACAGCGTAACATAGGTGTTTGTCACAGGTAGGCTCTCGGGAAGAAGAAACGTTCGCTGTTTGATGTACCAATTTATTGCATGTATACGATGTAATATAATACAATATTTGTAGACTAATATAATCATATATTTAATGAATCTTAAGTTAACTAGGTGAACCAATAAGCATAGTTGATAATTAAGAAAAAAAATAAAAGGGTTGAGACGTGAGTTCCGAACTCGAGACTCTCGGACGTTATCCAGCACCAAGCACGTGTGCTATAAAGTCATTGTGGTATATCATTTAGCAAACTTATATTTCTGTAGTTACCCACGTTCGAGGGTTTGTTTAAAGTTTTATTTGCTCACTCTATTATTTACAAAGCTTCATATGGATATTAAGGGAATTAACATCGGCAAAAT
>NW_014333141.1:9948-17002 GCF_000341935.2 Cephus cinctus | reverse complement strand
ATGCTACAATTCTAAGTTATGGTTCGAGTATAGGATCTGAATATAGCTTGTACGGGAGTATGCGCACGCATCCCCAGGTGAGAGACAACAATGCGTGCGGTAGTCATACGCGACTATAGATAAGTACTATAGTGAGAGAGCGTCTATGGCACCTGAAGAGAGCCGACGCAACGTGGATAAGAATCCGATAACTGAGATGTAATCAAGAAGGATATTACAATAAATATACTCTAATATTATAACTAAATATATCTGTGAAACCTCAAGATAATTATTTCAGTGATCCAGACCACATTTATTTCAACATGTATTTTTAATATCTCGAATTATCAGTATGTTTTGATGTAAAAAATAATTCAGAATTAAAATTATACCTCGACATAATTTCCTGATAATTCGATGTATTAAAAATGTTACCTTTACATAGCCTTGAATGGTAAAAATTAAATGAAAAAAAAATCCCCAACCAGATACATTATTCGTTTCTTCTTACTATAGAAAATAATTGGTTCATTTTTATATGCTCATCATTATTTTTATGCCCGAGATTTATAAGTGCATTTTTGTTTTTGGTAATTTTCCATAATGCCTTCTTTATCCGTCTAAATCTTATTTATGCTAATAAAACATGAAACAGCGTAACATAGGTGTTTGTCACAGGTAGGCTCTCGGGAAGAAGAAACGTTCGCTGTTTGATGTACCAATTTATTGCATGTATACGATGTAATATAATACAATATTTGTAGACTAATATAATCATATATTTAATGAATCTTAAGTTAACTAGGTGAACCAATAAGCATAGTTGAGAATTAAGAAAAAAAATAAAAGGGTTGAGACGTGAGTTCCGAACTCGAGACTCTCGGACGTTATCCAGCACCAAGCACGTGTGCTATAAAGTCATTGTGGTATATCATTTAGCAAACTTATATTTCTGTAGTTACCCACGTTCGAGGGTTTGTTTAAAGTTTTATTTGCTCACTCTATTATTTACAAAGCTCCATATGGATATTAAGGGAATTAACATCGGCAAAATGTACTACCTCATTACTACGGTTTATGTAATATGCAGTAAGAAAGGGTGTATTCAAGTCTCCCTATTTGACTGTTCACCCGGTTTAAAATCGTTGATCTCGAAGAACACACGAATTCATTCGACCAATCAAAAACGTGGAACTAGTTCAAGAGTCTCGTTCAGGTGGCGCGTCGACGCGCCAAAACACAGCTCCAGATTATCACGCGTAGTGTTATTATATATACACGACCAATCAAAAACGTGGAACTGCTTCGAGGCCCCTCCGCTAAGGTGACGCGCCGAAACCAGAGAAAAATTGAGACCACCACAAACAGGCTCATTGGCAATCTACCTATTCATCTCTGCCGCTAGCTTCCAGTATCCTGCCCATGGAGACTAGAGTAGAGGAATCCGATCTCTGTACATAAGATATGGCACCGAAAAGCTGTTAAAATTGAGGTTGCCTGAAACGACACTTCCGGCGCTGACCCTGCTAATGAAACCGCCGATGGTGGGGAGAGTACCGGGCGAAAAGATATACATATATATATAATTTACATGGCTTCTATATCAGTATATAGATTAGTTATTGACAACTGCGACGCTATCGGCGAAATAGTGAATTTCTTATTTTCGACGCATTTCCGGTGTCGTTTTTTCGTTGACTCCCCTATTAGAGATCGGACTCCTCTACTCTCCATCGTTTTCTGGATGGAAGGAGTTCAGGACAGTAATATGCAAAATAAGAACCACGTGAAAGCTTACTCCGCACATCTATAATGTACGTTTTTACAGTCGAATCATGGATACAGAAGTGTTTATCAAAATTTAATATTACTAAAAAAAGTGGTGATTCGCTGTCTTAAGTGTGGGAAATTGCGAGACCTGTATTTTGAGTCCAATACGATAAGCTTTCACAAGTAAGTAAAGTAGAAGTATAACCTTAAATTTTATGGATAACATAAGATTAAATCAATTCTTAAACTTATAAAATATATAAATAAAGTTCATCTTGAAACATATATTTTACTACGCGAGGTTCTCTTATTCCTGATTCCGCTCCTGCCCAAGAGAAGGACAGAACGGTCCTAACCACAGACTTCTATATACCACTAGACCGCTAGCTCTCTTGCTAGCTGTGAGGCAAAGTGGAGGGGAGATCGGACGCCATTTTTTGTATGGCATTCCGTATTTCAGATGGGGAAAGTAAATAGGAGACGCCGATCACTTGTTCCGTGCCCCACTGAATAGTGTCGGGTGTCACACCGATACACTAACCCACTTACAAAATTGCTCTACAAAAGATGGCGGCCAGCCCCCACCACTTCAAAACATTTGCCTCAATTCTTTCAACGGCAGGATACTGGAAGCTACCGGTCTAGTAGTATATACAAGTCTGTGATCCTGGCACTTGGCCCTCTACGAGGGCATAAAGCCATAAGGAACAAGAAGAAGAAGTCTGTAGTCCTAACGATTCGCTCTCTCTTTCTATTCCCGGTTACACTTTCTGTGGTTACAGTGAGCAGTCCAGTACTATATGTCGATGATTCCTGCACTGAGATGTAGGAATACTGGAGGCCGTACGGCATGTGTGGGGGTCACGTAGAGAGAGATAGCGAGGAAACAGGCCAATGTACTACGGTGTTTCTATTACACAGTACAGTCTCTCAAAAAGTTTAAGCTGAAATAAAGCACTGCTCACGGGGAGGACTAAGCAAACATAACCTGACATAGTGGCATACATGTTTTATTTTGAAGACTACTAAATATTTTTTGTCGTTTTTACAAAGTTTTACAGATTACTTGACCGTAGTGAAGAGTGTACTTGTATTTCAGTGCTTGCTTCATCGCACCACGGCTGCCACCATGGTGGCATACACGGGGTCAATTGTGTACCTGTCATGTAGTGAAAATACGAAAAGAGAACAGCTGTTAGCCAATTGTTGTGCTTGTCTTCTTTTGAACCTAACACGCAATTGGTTAACAGCTATTCACTTTCCGTACTTTCCGTTCAAGCCATTTAGTATTCTTATTGTAAAATAAAGAATTAAAGAAAAATTATTATAAGACAATTGCGGGCATTTTAACCCTTTTAGTGCCGGAGGCCGATATATCGGGCCGCGCTGTACTGGCGAAAAGTGCCAGAGCCGATATATCGGCCCGCACCTTGTAGCGCTTTACTATTCGCATTGCAAGAGATTTCTATCTCAAAATAAATTTATAATACGTTACAAATAGTCTAATTTCATTACGAGAGAATTAAAATAAATAATTTTTCGGTTTAATTTTCCCTTATATTCTATGCCAGTTGACGTTGAGACTGCTTATTTATACGCGAGAGCGATACGGTAGAAATTCGATACGGGCGGCCGGCGCGGCGTCGTGGGACCCTTATCGGAATTTTATTTATTATGCTTCTTGTGCAATATTATGTATTTTGTTACAAAATATATTGGAAATTTAAAGTATATACTTTACAATATAAAGTTATATAAAGTCTATATAAAGTTATGATAAAAAGATGACTTTTTCTGTGTGCAATTACGTTTTGAAACAGAGAACTCAATTTTTCTCTATTTTTTTGATCACTTATACTTTTGTTATTTATGTAATTTTCAATGAATATAGAAAAATTAGCGTCACTGTTTTATTCTCTATTTTGTCCTTAATACACTGCTTTTTTAATTATGTAAATGTTGCTTTTCGTTTGGTTTTTATGAGCCTTTTCCAAAATTCTAGTAAAATCGTAAAATTCGGCCAGTTATCTTCGCATAAGCACCTGTTTTTCGCCCGGCACTAAGAGGGTTAATATTATTTATACCGCGGTAGTCATTCTCTCCGACTGCTTCTTGTTCAAACTGCACATATCGAGTTTCGATCAGTCATTTATTCGCGCGTCGTTGATGCGACAATTACTGCTTGACTGAAGCTGGTATTTATTTAGGGGCTATCTACAATGAAACGTTGTCGTAAGCACTAGGCGGAAGCGTTAGTCGTTGTCGTTGTCGTGCTGTCGGAGACGGGGCAGCGTTCCGACTTCGTTCCGACATGAATCCACAATGTCGTTACCGTAACGCGTGACACTTCGATTCTGCAGCCAATCAGAGTACAGAATGTTTTGTGGCAGAGGGCGGTGTTGCCACCGGCGTGCATGTTAACGTTGTCGGAAGACGGAAGAGATGGAAGTTGAGGGCTATCTACAATGAGACGTTGTCGTAAGCACTAGGCGGAAGTGTCAGTCGTTGTCGTTGTCGTGCTGTCGGAGACGGAGCAGCGCTCCGACTTCGTTCCAACATGAACCCACAATGTCGTTACCGTAACGCGTGACACTTCGATTCTGCAGCCAGAGACGGGGCAGCGTTCCGACTTCGTTCCGACATGAATCCACAATGTCGTTACCGTAACGCGTGACACTTCGATTCTGCAGCCAATCAGAGTACAGAATGTTTTGTGGCAGAGGGCGGTGTTGCCACCGGCGTGCTAGAGTCCCTCTAGCCCTTTGACTGCTAAAGGCGTATATATACGCCCTCACAAATCCATCAATATATACGAAAAGCGTATATATACGCCCTCTGTATAACAGTGCGTATAAAACTAGGTATAACACTTTTATTATTGTTTTACCAACTGATTCAACATGGAATTTGTTGTCTTATGTAACATAGCAACTAAGTATCGGCAATTGTTTCAATATCATTCAATCAATTGTCTTCATATTACACTGCTCTTCTACGTACACTCTCGTATAATCTCTCCGTGCATTGATTCCTGTAAACCTGTTTCTTTACTGCATTTGTAAGTATTTATTTATTTTATTTTGTGATTAGTTTTTGAATTTATCCATTCGTTATTTTTTTAAATAATATAGTACACCCTAAAAATGTTCGGCCAGAAGAAAAGAAAACGTATGTACCTAAGTATTAGTGAAGAGGAAGAAATAGAGCTTCTTGACAACATATTTTCCTCCTCTGAAGAAGAGAATTTAATTAGTCAAAGAACAAGACACGTTTTGCGTGTATTAAGTTCATTATAAATTTTCGATTTTTTCCTTTATACTTAATTACCGATTATTATTGAAGGAATGTATAAAATAAGTTAAGTAAATTAAAATAGCTTAAAAAGTTACTTAATATAAATAAAAAAAAATTGATATTTTCAATTTTTTTGGCATTATTATTTTTTCTAAGAATGGCATCAAATTTCCGGGTACTGTTTTGGTCACTGTCAGTTTCCACTAGTCAGTGGACAACTAGTCGCAGCGACTGAAAAGCGAAAAGCGCCGTCCATATAGATGGATTCGTCCGAGAGGCTATCTACAATGAGACGTAACCGTAAGACGGATGACGGAAGTCGTTGTCGGAATACGGAACGTGCGTTCGACAATGAAATCGTTTGACGGAAGCGTTTGACGGATGTCGTAGTCGGCTATCGTAAAAGAGTTGGTCATCTCCCATCTCTTCCGTCTTCCGACGACGTTAACTGCACGCCGGTGGTAACACCGCCCCCTGCCACAAAACATTCTGTACTCTGATTGGCTGCGGAATCGAAGTCTCACGCGTTACGGTAACGACATTGTGGATTCATGTCGGAACGAAGTCGGAACGCTGCCCCGTCTCGGACAGCACGACAACGACAACGACAAACGCTTCCGTCTAATGCTTACGACAACGTCTCATTGTAGATAGCCCTTTAGGGCATATTCCGTAATTAAACCACAGTTGTGGTTATTCAATTTCAGCCCATTGCATCGATTGATTTTGACTTGTGACAAAAATCAATCGATGTCACTGGCTGAAATCAAGAGACTCGGTCGAGTCTCGCGCCAAGTACAGGCAACCGGCTGTACAGGGCGCAGCGCGCCGAGACTCTTTACTCGAGTCAACTCCTGATATCTGTGTTTGGAACGAAATATCTTATGAACCGCTATATATGAGGAAAAGTTATTGATACATTCACTACAGGAATTGAAGGTTCTGAAGCGATTGCCACCAAGTTCAATACGATTAGTGTACGAGATCAGGGCGTATTGAAATGGCGAGCGAGATGATTTTATTTCAGTTCCGTCGTCGTCGTCGTCGTCGTCGTTTTCGCACGTCCATCTACTTTTTTACACGACAGATGGCGCTGACTGCTTTGCCTTCTTTACCTATTTGTACTCTGGATGGTGTTGGTAATTTACGAATACACAACACAATCAAATACACTTTGTACGTGAAGCTACCGTTCACACCGAATTTCCAGTTGACATAAGGCTGCTTTCACAATAGTATAGAATTATTATGGCTTGCATGGGAGCGCGTGTGTATGCGTGTACGTATGTGTGTATGTGTGTGCTTTAACATAGTTCCTCGTATTTTAGATGACAATTTTTAGAGATATGGGATTTCCAGATGCTCCTATCCGTAGTTTTCTGTAACTAAGTGTCGGGCGTGGAAGTCCAGGGTGTCCAGGTATTCTGCTCCGTAGTTTCTTGTATCTAGGTGTCGGGCGTGAAAGTCCAGGGCGTCCAGGTGTTCTGCTCCGTAGTTTTTTCCATCTAGGTGTTAAATATGAAAGTTCAGAGTGTTCAGGTCTTCCTCTCCGTAGTTTCTTGTATTTAGATATCGGATATCCAGGGTGTTCAGGTGTTACGCTTCGTAGTTTCTTGTACCTAGGTGTTAGATGTGGAAGTTCAGAGTGTTCAAGTATCCCTCTGCATAGTTTTCTGTGTTTAGGTTTCCCATTCTGAATCGATCGGCACCAAGATGTATACAATTGCTGTACGATATCAAGGAATATTGAAATAGCAAAGGAGATGATTTTAATTCAGTTCAGTCATTGTCGTCGTCTTCGTACCTCCAACTACTATTTTAGATAACAGATGGCACTGATTACAACACGTAGTTGAGACTTCTGTCAAGTACAAGCAACCAATGGTATAGTCAATACAAAATTTCATTGATTACATCTCAAAATACAAAATAACTTCGAATTATCTTTAGCAATTTGAAATACGAAAAACTCATTTATATGTAAATAAAAATTAGATGAAAAAAAAAA
>NW_014333141.1:610-9540 GCF_000341935.2 Cephus cinctus | reverse complement strand
AAGCTTACGAAATTCCTAAATGACTCAACTTCTTTCTAAATGAATTTCATTTTACATTTAACAATATATTTTCCTTTCAAATTTATATATATTTTTGTGTTTCTAAGAAAAATCAATTTATAAATTACATTTATATAGCTTTTAACATTTTCGACAATGCAATATATTTATCTGATTAGTGATATTGCAATGTATTTATATTTTATATTTGTTTAACAATGCAGATTTCAGTGTTTAAAACTTTTTTCATATATTCTATTGAGCAACAAAAACTTGTGATATCCCCCAAAAAACACTAACATGTATAAAATTACGCCAAGTACAGGATTGCTGTGAATTCCTCTAACAATAAGTATTGATATCATATTATTGAGGCCAAGTACATATGTCACTACATGTTTTCCTATTATATGATCTAGCATTGGCCCATCATTTTAATTATATTTTCAATATTTCCTATACCGTTTTCGCTACTCTTTTATGTTACTGCTGCTTCCCGTATTTAATTATGGTTTAATGGTGATTTAATAATTAATAAAACTTTAGGTGATTCCTTATCGAGTACTACTTGGCGGGTCTGTGCCAGGAATTCCAAAGTACTTACTCTTTATACGTGCTCATAGTATTCTAATGCTGTATGTTTGTTATTAAGCTTTTACCGTGTTTATTTTTGACGAGTTATTGTTAATATGCTTTCTATAGACAATTGGTACTGGTTTTGTACCAAATTTATATCAAGAAATGCACGGACCCGCCACGTAGTACTCGATAAGGAATCACCTAAAGTTTTTTTAATTATTAAATCACCATTAAATCATAATTAAATACGGGAAGCAGTAGTAACATAAAAGAGTAGCAAAGACGTTATAGGAAATATTGAAAATATAATTAAAATGATGGGCCAGTGCTAGATCATATAATAGGAAAACATGTAGTGACTTATGTACTTGGCCTCAATAATATGATATCAATACTTTTTGTTAGAGGAATTCACAGCAATCCTGTACTTGGCGTAGTTTTTTACACGTAAGTGTTTTTTAGGGGATTTAATAACTGCAACCGTGGTTCAATTACGGAATATGCCCTTAAAAGAGCATGTTCATAATTCTAAAATGTAATAGTTTCTTAACAAGTCCAACTTATAATTTAATTTTGTTTTGCAGGAGGGTAAATTAAATCAGTATAATCAAGGGCTTTATCTTCGCAAAAGATATGGTAAACTTTTGGGTACTGTTTATAGCCCAGATATATTTTATCTACGCAGCACAGAGGTGGATAGAACAAAAATGTCTGCTATGTTAGAAGCTGCTGCTCTTTGGAGACCTGAACAAAATCAAATCTTTAAAGAGGATTTGCCATGGCAGCCTGTTATTCTTCATTACGAGCCTAAAGATAAAGATAATGTATAATTTGTACAATTTATTTTCTACCATGATACCAAGGGGACACTCATAAAGAGGGCCAGTCCTCAGGTATTCTCTGTTTTACTGAATTCTATGATGCAATTTTCTCCTCTTGAATCTGTATGTTGACTTTACCATTTTTAGTTGCTGTTTGCTTCATGCCCATTGAGTACATCATTCTATTAGGTTGGCCCTGTTTCCTAGTATCTCCTTTGCAAGAATTTGAGTACAAAAAATGTTATTTAACTGTTTATGTTCTGTGATAATATTTATATTTAATTCTAGCTTCTTCTGACGACTCCATGTCCAGCCTATTTTCAGGAATTGGACAGAGTAATGAAGTCTGCTGAAATTATAAAGCTTCAAGAAGAAAATGAATTAATGTATCAAGAACTCAGAAATTTCACTGGTCTAAATATTAGGAATCCAGATGATATATGGTCCCTCTATGGCACTCTCAGAGCTGAGGTTTGACAGTTTTTAACTCATATACTGTTTCATAACATAATAGGAAATTAATTATTTATTAAAAGCAGTGGGTATACTACCAAACCAACATGACTATTTTCATGGTTCATGAATCGTGAAGAAATTGTGATATGTAGGAATTTCCAGCACAAAACTTTGAATATACATAGAATTGAATTTCTTTTTAAGCTATTACGTGATAATTTCATAGGGAATAATGGAAGCAAATTAAAATTTTGATTTATGTATTTGTTCCAATGTATGTCATATTGAAAATTGCACATTTCTTGTCTTTCCCTTTCCTTGCTTCTGAATGGATTTACGACATTGCAATGAGTTATTTTCTAGTTCAGTTCTTTCTTCTTGTTTTGTTTCCTCATAGAGGAAGCTATGTGACGATGGAACATTTTTCTTTCGAAATCTTCATGTCATTTTCTAAGCCTATCGCCTAAGAACCTAGAAAACCTAAAGAACTTACTAAATGCAGGCTCTGTTCGCAAACTCGCTCCGCGATTAAATTTCGGGATTTTAAATATCGGTATTTTAATATGTCGGGATTATCATTTGTCGGTATTTTAATTGTTCGGTATTTTGTCTGTTGGTATTTTGACCATCGGGATTGTATTTGTTGGTAAAACGGATGGCACCGCCTTAAGGGGTTACATACCCTAGTCGGATCAAATAAGTCAACAAGATTTGTCCTACATTTATTAAGCGTACATGAACTATTAAAATATTAAATTCAGTTTAAACAAATTGGAAATTGTTAATTTTGTACTGTGATAAGTACTGCGTTGTATCTGTACTGAATCTTCAGATTCGACATAGATTTTTCTATAAAAATGATGCAACTAGAAAAATGTAATATTTTTTTGATAAATTAGTCCAGTAGCTATAGTCTGACTTAAATTTATGGTCATATTTGAAAATGTACAAAAATGATATTAGTTAACAAACGAATAGGGGGGAAAATGAGAGAAATTCACCGACAGACTATACTACTATGTTATTTTATTGAAAGAATTGAAATGAGGTGTATGACCATAGTGTAGAAAATGAGTTCCGTAAAAGAGAACGCAGGTTTACTTTTATTGCTTTTATAATCAGCAAAAGATACAAGCGATGTGTTAGTAAAAGATATACACTACCGGTCAAAAGTTTAAGTTCACTTGCTTTATTTTTGAATTCTACACAATTAAGTCGGCTACTCAGTGAATTTTGTCAAGCACGTGCGTTTTACCTATAACAAGTCGATACACGCTACTGATCAGAGTGTAGGAGGGAGTTTCGCGTTTGGGAGACGCGTAGATCGAGCACAAACTTGTTATGACAGGTTGCATTCTCTCGATGCGTCTAGTGCGTATTACGCGTAACATCTTAGTGCTGCGAGAGCTCTTTCCAAAAGTTATGTTTCCAATTGTTTTTCATATTTTTCTTTAGAAAAAGGTAAGTAGAACATTTTTCATATTGAAAATCGTTACTGTTAAAGAAAAATTTATATTTAAATTGACGTAATTCGACAAATATCATCTCATTATTGAAATGTGAAGAAAACCATTTTTTATAGTCCGTATTCACAACTCGCTCTTAAAGTCACTAACAGAGTGGCTTGTAGTTAAAAGTCACTAAGAAAAAATTTAAAAGCGCGCTATTAGCACTAAAAGCGAGTTCTGAATACAGGCTTATGTGTCAATCGTAGAGAAATGGGTCGAAAAGCAGAGCTGAGTGTAGAGACACGAGCAGTCATTGTGGCGTTACACGAAGAAGGTTATTCAACGCGAAAAATTGCTTCTAAATGTGATGTTTTTCAAACTGCAGTCATGGGACCGTTACAAAGAGAACAAGGTGAACCTAAACTCTTGACCGGTAGTGTACTCGGCTTCAGCTGTTGACAACGCAACGGTTTTCGTGATGACCAATTTATCGTTGCTCCTGCCAATTTGAAAGCAAAACCGGTATAGGATCATCTATCATCAATGTTAATAGTCCAATCAGCGTCTGCATAACCAATGAATTCCTTGTTTGTTATTTCAAAAGTCAAAACCAAATCTTGGGTCCCTTTTAAATATCTCAAGACGAGTTTTGGAGCTTTCCAGTGTTCTTCGCCTGAGTTTTCGTTGTACTGGCTGAAACTACTCACAGCATAGGCTATATCTGAACGTATAGAAGTTATGAAATACATTAATGATCCAACAAGGTTCCTGTAGGGGATCTTCTCCATCGCTTTCTTCTCGATTTGGGAGATCGGACACATCTTCTTCGTTAACTTCACGGCGGAATTTATAGGAGTTGCTACAGACTTGCCATCTTTCATGTTGAATCGTTGGAGTATATTCTGAATATATTTCTTTTGAGTCATGCGGATGGTTTACGTTTCGTCGTTTTGAGAGAGTTCGAGACGCAGACAGACATGTGCCTAGATCCTTCATCTTTAAAGATTTCGATAGGCATTCTTTCAACTCCTCCGTCCTTTTTTTCTCGTTCGAAGCAATAATCAGATCGTCGACGTAAATTAAAACTATCGTTAATTTCTTGTTCCGTTTGTGCATGTAAACACAAGTATCAGCGCCGGATGATTTCATTCCCAGCTCTATCAGTCGCTGGTCTAGTTTTCTGTACTATTGTCGTCCCGATTGTTTCAATCCGTATATAGACTTTTTTAGAAGACACATCTTGTTCTTCGATAAATCGTGTGAATTAAGTATCGTCGACAACCCTTCAGGAAAATCCATAAAGATTTCCTCTTCGAATTCGCCATTTAGATACGCACTAACGAAATCTAATTGTTGAATTTCAAGGTCAAGTTCCGCTGCCAGTCCTATAACAGTACGAACCGAACTGGCTCGAGTAACTGGAGAAAGTGTTTCGTTATAGTCTACGTAGCGTTCTTGAGTAAAACCCTTCACTACGTTCCGTCTGAGCAGAATTTAGTCCTTTTAGTCCTTTACCCCAAATTTTTGAAAATATACAGCTGTTGGTATTTTTTCTAACCAAATTTTATATGGAGTATCACCGTTTAAACTTCTTGATGGACACCTATTCCTTACGTACGATGCAGTGTAGATAACTTGAACCCAAATATTCGCTGAAAGTTTTGAATGCCATCTCAACTAACGTACAATTTTTGTGCTCAGCAATTCAGTTTTGCTGAGGTGTATATTCTACCGTTCGTTAATGTTGAATTCCATGTACCTCCAGTTCCAATACTCTCCGTCATTATCGGATCGCAGAATTTTAATTTTTCTATCGGTCTGCTTTTAAACTTTCGCTTTGGATTCTACAAATTTATCAAATAATTCGCTCTTCGCCTTCAGGAAATAAATTTCGCACCACTTAGATTTATCGTCTATAAAAGTGACGAAATATTTCGAACCCGATAGAGATGCACATCGTATCGGTCCACAAATGTCGGAATGTATTAGTTATAAAATATCAGCTTATTGTGTGCTTGATTCTTTGAATGGAGTCTGTGTCTGTTTACCTCGTACGCAGATCTCACAAGTTGCTAACTCTCCTTCGCCTTTAATATTGATTCCGTGGACCTTCTTCTTTTGAATTAGTTCCCTGAGGTCTTTTCTTTTCAGGTGACCGAATTTTTCATGCCACGTCTGTAAACTGGACAGCCCTGTTTGCGCGATCGCTGCTTCTTTTATCGACTCTTGTAGAAAATACAAATTACCATCTTTTTTTGCAATAACCACGCTTCTTTTGTTTTTTGAATCGATAACTGATACTTCGGTCTTTTTAAAATTAACCTCGAATCCATGATCTGTAATCTTTGCAACGGATAGTAGATTAGACCGAAGGTCACGGACGTGTAAGGTATCTTCGAGTTTAGCTGTAACATTATTTCCAACGTCAATATTTACAGTGCCTACTCCGTTGATGGAAGTAGAATCATTCGATGCTTAATTCAGTTTTCGAGTGACAGGTTCATTTATTTTTACGAATTTTCTTTCGTCGTTGCACATGTGTGAAGATGCACCAGAATCTAGACACCATCGTTCTTCTCGATTTGCAACAGCATTCATGACAACTTCAGCATATTTCGTAACATAATCACTTTTCTTTTCTTCAGGTTTTCGAAACTTACAGTCCTTTGCCATATGGCCTTTTTTGCCACAATTATGACAATTAAATTTAAAATATTTTTGTTTCTATTAGCAAATTTGTTTTATGTATTTGCATGCAGGTGGAAGGGGTAATAAATAAAGATCAGTCAATCTCGTACGAAATAATAGAATGATACGTTTACTATGTTTTAAATATATTACAAGACTCCGGTCTCTATTTTTACTTTGCACTCGAGAGAGGCTCGGGCTCGATTGACTGAACTCTTCAGCACACTAGCATTCGATCCGATAATGGAACGTATTACACGTATATGCATACAGGCAAAACTATCGGGTACACATGTACAAAGCCACACATATGTCCCTTGCTCCTCTACTTAAACGCGTGTATTGGTATATACATATATGAGAACAAGCATTCCATTAGTTTCGTTTTCCTATCTTTCGCTTGCTGGTTTGTGACGAATAGCGCTTCCGATTTTTCATCGTTTCCATGTCTTCTTGCTTGATATTCGTCCAATATTTTTATCTTCAATTCATCTGGAGTTGCTAATTATTTTCGTGATTTCATAGCCACGCGATAAGACTCGAACGATTCTGGCACACTTGACAATAGAAGAACGGTAATCATTTCTTATGGAATTTTAATCTCCATAGCCTCCAATTTGTTAATTTTATCAAAGAAATTTGCTACTTAATCCCTTATATCTTGAGAATCACTTGCCTTATGATGGATTAATTCTTCCAGCAACATCGCTTTTCGCGTTGGTCCATCAGATTCGTAAGGGCTCATTCAGACCGAAACCAGCGGGAAGCGGGAAGCGAGCAACGGAATCTTGGCCGCGAAACTACATTTTCTGCCTTTTTATATTAGGTAACCGTATTAAAGCATTAAGAAATAAGTTATTTGCCTTAATTACGTATATAGAGTCAAGTATACTACATTGAAAATAATAATACATAATTTTTCTTAAAACATGACTTCATTACTAAGCAGATTCCAATGCTTGGACTGCGATTTTGGAAAGTTGATCAACGTTCAACTTTCCGTAGCAGCGACATAGCAAAAAGATGATGGCAACAAAGCATTAAGAAATAAGTTATTTGGATTCGTAAGGGCTCATTCAGACCGAAACCAGCGGGAAGCGGGAAGCGAGCAACGGAATCTTGGCCGCGAAACTACATTTTCTGCCTTTTTATATTAGGTAACCGTATTAAAGCATTAAGAAATAAGTTATTTGCCTTAATTACGTATATAGAGTCAAGTATACTACATTGAAAATAATAATACATAATTTTTCTTAAAACATGACTTCATTACTAAGCAGATTCCAATGCTTGGACTGCGATTTTGGAAAGTTGATCAACGTTCAACTTTCCGTAGCAGCGACATAGCAAAAAGATGATGGCAACCCTACTTCACATCATAGTTCATGTTTGAAATAAATTTTGAATTCGGCATCAGATGAAATGTGTATAGCCCGTGGTATAGCCTCGTTTTATGTTACATACATGTAGTCTCCTTTGTTACAATTTAACATCACGACCAATCACAATATTCCTATGCGTATGTACGTTGGAAAGAGGTACCACTCTATTCTAAAGTTTCAAGCTGTTTGCTGCTCGCTTCTCGCTTCCCGCTGCTTTCGGTCTGAATGAACCCTAAAGATTCTTCAAATTCGTCCAAACTTCAGCAGATGTATTGCATCCACTTATATGTTTCAATTCTTCAGCGCTTATGGCGTGGATTTTCCACGTGTCGTAATTTTTTTCTTCAACGGTGATATCTCTATCGTAGTCACGATGACTGTGAAAAGAACTTCCCCGTAAAGAAAAAAGTTCTGTTTCTGACTCAATCAACTTTTAATTTACACTTTTACTTCGTTATTTTATATCATCGCACTATTTTACTTTTCTGGGCCCATAACCTGTAGAAAATGAGTCCCGTAAAATACAACGCAGGTTTACTTTTAATGCCTTTATAACCAGCAAAAGATACAAGCGATGCGTTAGTAAATGACTCTGAATAGAGCTGACAAGTCGTTAATTGTTTCTAGCCATATTCCAACACATAGTACAACCAGAGATGAATAGGGAGATTGCCAATGGGCCGATATTCTTGAAACCAATTTTATTTTGGAGTAAACGCGCCACCTGAGTGGAGGGCCGTCGAGCCATACCCACGTTTTTGATTGGTCGAGTATATATAGATATACTACGCGTGATATTCGTGAGCTCTGTGAGACGCATGGATTATACCGGGTGGCACTGTAAAGCGTGTGTTTTCTATTGTCGACGCGTCACCTGGACGGAGAAGCTTCGAACCATACCCACGTTTTTGATTGGTTAAGCGTATGTATCAGAGTACTCTAAGCAACCTCCAAACGTGTATAACAACTGAAATACAGTTTTCCCAATCTGTACGTCACGGTAACTGAATATCATACGTGCATGGTAACGAGACAACGTGCGAGAGTCTCGGGTTCGAGACCCGATCATAGTAGTATAAGTTTGGGAGTTCTGGATATAGATTCCTGCACCGACATAATACCGACACTTCAGAGCCTTCGAAGGTGGGTGTCCGTGCTAAGTTGCTGTCGTGAGCTCTACGATTTCTGAAAGTGACGTCATCAGAACCCTCGATTCCAAGAATTTTTGCTCGATTCCGGGAATTTTGCGTCACAATCCGGGAATTTTGCGCTCGATTCTAGGAATTACGCACGATCGAGAACCTTCTAGAACATTCTAGAACCTTCTAGAACATTCTGGAAGCTTCGACGGTTCGTGTCCATGCTAAGTCGGGAAGGTTCGCTCCCAGAGCCGGCGGTCCTCTCGCTCGACGTTTTGAGACAGCCCCTTGCCCCCCACCCCGGAAAGCCTTCCAGAAGCTTCGACGGATTCGTGCACGTTCGTGCAGGTCTCGGACGTCAACCCTCAGCCCGTTTGACCTCGAACGTTATCTCGCAGAATTGCACAACATCTCTGG
>NW_014333141.1:0-261 GCF_000341935.2 Cephus cinctus | reverse complement strand
AGTGGTCGCGCGTCAGCCTCCTCATCCCACTGAGAATTCCCCATCCCCCGATTCATACCAGCCTTGTGCGAGAGCACCGGCGAGTTCAAAGTCATCCATGTATCGGTTGTTCTAATGCGCAATACCGAACGTTATCTCGCAGAGTCGTGCGTCGAGAATGCGGACCCTCATCCCCCCGAGGTGTCAAATTACTCGTAAGCGCGCGCGACAACACTTCGTCGTCGTCGTCGGAGGGCTAAGGAATATTCCGGAAGATGCATG